>NC_060284.1:3760054-3794877 GCF_021613505.1 Equus quagga | reverse complement strand
ATCCTCTTAACAGTTTGACCGCAACTGAATTTAAACCTGAAAGCGGACTTCATTTTAAGGCACTACCAAGCTTGAAATCTTGCTCACTGAGCAGTCTCACCATTAGAACAAATCATCTTCTTATACCCCAACCCAAACCAAATGGATAAACAAGACTCCCAGTAAGTGTGTGTATATATATGTACACACATATTTTGTCTACAGATACCTATATACACACACACACATATTTTTTGTCTACACACACATATGTACATATGTGTGTGTATATATATATATATACACACACATATTTTACCGGTTCTCTGCGTTGGTTAGGTTGCCAGTGCACTCATTGACCTCTAGAGGGCACTCACAGGGACATTCGCATTCATTCTGCTCCATTCTGAAAAGCAAAAACAAAGTTACTATGCAGACTGTAGACAGCAAACTATATATTGTATACCCACTAAGGGGAGCAAAAGAAAGAAACCTCGAGCTAGTTAAAAGGGACAGTAAAAAGGAAGTCATGACCACGGTTTAATTACACAACTGGCCTCAATTCACTGCTCTGTGGACATGGACGCTGCAAACAGCACAGCTCTAAATGCTTCTGTAACCAGGACTTGCCACCCCAGCATTTTGTTTATTTTGCAGATGCCGCTTCAAAATGACTGGCATCAGTTAAAACATTCAACAGGGTGGTAAACGGAGAACACGATCCCTCTCGTTTTCACCGGTGACAGTTGAGACAGAGCCGGTCCACCATGCTGCAGGCACAGAAGGCGAGGGAGTCGCACGTCTCGTTGACGATGCCGACAAACGCGTTGGTCCCTGGGATCCTGGCCAGTCTGTACTTAGAACAGTGGCTGCCATGCACAAGGTTCGTCAAGTCCCCCTGTAGACAACCGAAGTGTCAGAAGTGGCAGACAACAATGCACAGACTCAGCCCTACCATGGTGAAAACCCTTCAACCATCTGCTCCAAATAGCTTGCAACGAAACTTCGTTTCTTTCTCATTACAAAAGCAGTCTTTAGTCACTGTTAAATATTTGGAAAATAAAAAATTTTCATAATACCATCAGTCAGAGATAATTCTCATTTAACAGTTGTGCATATATTTTTATTCTTTTACCTATGCTTACACAGATAAAATTTTTATAGCTTGTTTTGTAATCTTTCTTTTTTAACATGTAACAATATATCATAAAATGCAAGTAACTGCAGGAAGCGAGGACTGACAACTTTCAGGAACGGAATAGTTTAAAATTCATTCAAAAGCAAACCTAATCAACCAGAAGACACACATTCCCACCCCCCCCCAGATAACAAAGCTTTCTTCTTCCAGCACTATAAAATTCCTTAAAAACCACTCTTTAAGAGGCCAGTTCCTGATTCCAGAATATTTAAACAATCCAACTTAAGTAATCATCCTCTACTTTCTATAAAAAGAAAATGCGATGGGCCAGCTTCTTCAAACACCATATTTGTCTACCATATTAGAAAACCAAAGATCCAAAAGCAGCATTGTCAAGTTGAGCATAATCATTTGTTTCTGCACGTGTGTCATCTGGAAGCCCCCATTATTTAATCCCACACTTGTTTCCACGCTGGTCATCCCTTTCATGTGCATGGTGAGGGGAAGCTTAACTCTGAGGGTCACGGCACGGCACGGGTTCTCAGAGGTATAGAGGAATTTCCTCCTGCCTGGAAGGTGCCCGCTTCTACAGTATAAGCAACAACAAACGCTGATCACCCGGTTAGCTCCAATACCCAGGAACGCTCCAATTCCATTTTGGAATAACTCGGGCTGTTAAGAAATTATTCTAATTCATATTCCACTAAAATTTGCGTTTCTGAAAAATTTCTACCAGCGTATCCTGGCTTTGTCTGCCGAAGACTCATGAAATCATTGTACAAATGATGGAAGACAGTCAGTCAGACTTTCATGTGTCAGCCTTACCTGCAGCCTCCCTCTGATGACAGTCAAGTCTGTCAACGCCCCTTTAAGGAGGGCGCTCCCCAGAACGGTATGGGGTCTGAATAGAGTAATAGTGACTTCCCTTGCTTTGAACACACTGTCCTATTAATATATTTATTTGTAAAACTCTTCTCTCCCAGACAACTGTTTTTGCAAGCGCTTTCATTGAGACCAACTTTAGGATCTTCATTTAACCTTAAAACATCTTTTAAAAAAATAATAACTACACATTTAATGATATAAATACCCACTCTAAATAAAAACTTAGGTTCTTGTGAATAACTTTTTGAATATTGGATCTGTCATTAACCATTTTTAGTTTTCTTCCAGCTAGGATTATTTACAAATTAATAAGACTATCCTTAAGATTTTAATCATATCCAGGTAAGTATGCAGCACCTCAAATCATACAGAGTATTCTAAGCTAAAAAAAAGAAATTATTTTCAGATGATCTACATGAGAGCTGCCAACTAACAGGACAGATGACCAAGAAGTGACTAATTCGGCTTTAAGGAGACTGAGCGCACTCCAGAAGACAGGAAGAGAGAAACACATGGTGCCACGGATATTTATACAGGAGTGTGGGAACAGACTTCAGCAGACATTTCAAAGGGCGTACCCTGGGTGCGTCTTTAAACAAACAAAACCAAAGCAAAATACCAAGTGAGAGACCTTAAAACATCCACTTCTCCACTGTGGGGTTTATCTCCCACAACTGTCACGCTGGGGAGCGGGCCTGAGGTCCTGTTCGGTCCTATCATTCTACAACGCTAAGGCAACCAAACCTAAGCTGGGAGTCATGTTCAGACGCTTGCCGTTACTCCATTTCACATTCCATCGTGGGACGGGATGGGACAGCGTTCAGGAACCGACTTACCACAAGGCTAGTGTTGAATTTGTAAAACCTCTGGACTGTCCTGTCACTGAAGCTGTTGCACAGGTTCTTCTTGACGAAGTTGGGGTGGTTCAGGATGTCATTTGCTACCAAGGGCTCCTGGCAAGGCCAAACAGAACAGAAGACAGACGCCGTGTAATTAACGAGCAGCGGGCTGCTGGAGCACTGAGCCATCCGCTGCGTGACAAATACCTTGTGGGTTATGTGCTGCTGTTCCACAGGTGCGTGTCCTTTGGGGTCAATGAGGGTTGGATGGGCCACCAGATAACCCCTGTCCTCCATTATGAAGCACCTGTACCAAAACAAGTGCCATTCCTCAGTCATGGAAGCTGTTTGTCTACACTTTCAGAGAGGATTTATCGTGCTAACCCCCAAACAAATGCATTTATTTCAGGCTCTCAATAAGCGTTCACTGAAAAAAATTTAGGAAGGCTGGCAGGCAGGGAGACAGAGGCATTGTTCTTGAGGGGCTGGATCACCTGGCATCCAGGTCAAGGTGATAGAATTGCTCCTCACTCTGAGGTCACCCCCATAGTTCATTCAGAATGCGCCCACCCACTCCAAGTAAGATGGACTCGAAAATCTTTTCAAGGGTGTACAAGTGGGAAGTTTATCCTTTTTTCGGGAGGGAGACTCTGAAGAAAGTGGCCTTGAGTATTTATAGACACAAACGTTAAGTAAACTATCCAATTTCTTCCTTTGATGATAAACATACATAGAACATGACATTCAGGAACATACAAAAATATATTTGATGGAAACACTAAATAAATAAAGCTAGACTTGTCAGATCCAGACTACAGCTACTCCACATCCATCCTAACAGTTTGCCGTGAATCCTGCACTCCCCTAGCAAGGGCCAGTGTGAAATCCAGCACTGATATGAAGGGTGGGCTGTGAGATTGAAATAAGAAAGCTATTTTTAAAAGTGGCCTGCATGAAATCAAGGGGATGCCCTTGCTTTGATCAGACACGTTCCTTTGAAATTCTGGCGGCAGAGGCTTTTAGTTCCATGAGCCTCGTTCTGGGGAAATGTACAAGGGAACAGTCTAACCATCTGGAAATCTCATGAAGACTCAGGTTGAATAACTCAGTTAACATCAAAGGTACTACCCAACAGTACTCTCTGGTCTTTCTAGCACCTAAGAAACAGGAAACCTCTAATTACTGACTCCTAGGGAAATAAGAGCTTCTGGAGAATTCTGTGCCACAGTTACTCTCCTTGTTATGAGCCAAGTTTGTCTGTCTAAATCATGAATGGATGCATCTTAGAAAAATAAAAGGACAAAACCTTCTTAATAGAAGGCCCAGGTAAGGGTCTCCACTTCTGGTCTTGACCATGACAACGTGGTTGCCATTCAACTAGAGATGGTTGACCCTGTTTTCTTTGTATTTTGCAGCTGGATAGGAAATGGTGTCCCTGAAAGGCTTACCTTATTTTGTTGCCACCATCTTGGTTACAAACTGGTAATAAGTCCATCAGAACCTTGTAGAAGTATCTGAGTGTGAAGTCGATGCCCATCACAGCTACAGTGTGCCCGGAAGACAGCTGTGTACTTCATGTGGAAAAGATCCATGAAAACAAGAGGTGTCTCTTACTTACAGGTAAAAACTATGTTCATTCCTAAGGACATTGTATGTTTTCAGAAATACATGTCTGCCGTTCCTCTGCACTTCCCACCCCCATACAAATGATCAACTAAATGACTGATTTAGCCTAACAGGGAGATTCGATGAGAGAAAAATTTAAGACCAAAGGAGAACTTTCAAATCAGCCCAAACCATGGGCAGCTGCGGAATACGGGTAGTCTCAACTATAGATGTTCAGACAGTGGCTGGACTTTCTTTGGCAAGAATCTGGGGTTTGGGGGAATAGGCATCAGGTGCGAGGCTGGATGCAAGGCTACTATGGTTCCTTCCAACACGGAACCCTTAGACAAGGAACCTGAGCGATCCGCTTAGTTATTTCTTTCACTTTATAGATAAGGAAACCAAGATCTCAAAGGTTAACTGACTAGTGTAAGGTCACACAAAATAGTAAAAATAACGCCTCGTTTTCTTTCTATAACACTAAGCCGGGTTCTATTCAAAACACAGCTCATGCTCTGGAACAAGGCTCTGCTGGTTCACAGGCCAGTCTGTCTCCATTCTAAAATGCTACTCTCAAAAAGAGGAATGCCAAGCAAGAGGATGTTGGGCAGTACAACATGGCGCTTGTACCTTTTGGTTCTGGAATCAAGCATCTGGGGGAAAATTCTGGCCCTGCTGGTTTCTATCTATGTGGCTCCTGGGATGTTACTTAACCTTTCTAAGCCTCAAGTTTTTATCTGAAAATGGGGATAATAATAGTATCTACTTCATAAGGCTGTTATTGGGATTGAAGAAGATGGTGTTTATAGTGCTTAACAAGCTGCCTAACATCGAAAACACCCAATAAGGAGATGTTCCTCTAAAGAAAACGAGACAGAGCTTAAAGCTCAGGCCTGGACAGAGAGTGAACTCATTCTTCTCCCAGAAATTGTGAGATATATCAGAAGCATGGACTTCTGACCTGGAACCTAGGGTCTTCTTAAAGTATGCTCATGGGTGGTTGGGGGGTGCTGGGGTTACTTGGTCAATGACCTCCTGTGCTTCTGTGGCTGGGAATTTGCACGGTTTACCCAACTTAAGGTGTTCCAAGAGCCCATCACTACCATCATCTACTAGCCTGATTTCTTTATAAAGAAAATACCAAAAGAAAAATGATGGTATTATTAACAAAAACCTTAAAAATAATAATTGGAAAGCTCAGAAGAAACACCCCAAAATAAAATCCTCTTTTGGAAAATCAGAATTTGGAGTGAAATTAGCTTTGCCACGTAGACAACTGCCCGCTTCTGGTTACCACTGATACTGACTTACACCAACCCCATCCCCCAAAAACTGTCTAGGAAAAGGGACCACGACCCATAATGAAATTTCTACCAGAGCTGTGCTGTTGAAACTCTATTTCGCTTGGGATGGGGAGGACCATGTTGCAGGACTGTCTGTGAGAGGCTACTGCCTCAGTAAGAGTCCCTATTGTTACTGAAGTCTCATAATTCCCTTGTGGAAGAAACCCAAGCCCCACACGGGATTTGGGAGTTGTAGCAAATACTGCTTTGCTGAAGTATCCGTCAAAGGAAGCAGAAATCTCTCTTGGTTGTCCAGGAAGGAGGGATGCGTCTGAACAATACCTGTGATCACAGTAATGGCTTCCATTTACTGAAGAGTCACAATTTATAGGCACTCTGGTGGCCATCTGAATACATCATTTCAATTATTTCTCACAGAAAGCTTATGAGGCATTATCATTTCCAGAAAACTGAAGCCTGGGAAGGTTAAGTAGTTGGCCAAAGTCCTACAGTGAATAACTACGGGAAGCAGGAATTTAAACCCAGCGTCTTCAGCTCTGAAGCACATATTCCTAACTGGTAGGTTATCTTGTCTCCTTAGATCTGCACAGCTCTCGAGAGTTTCCAAACAATTTCACAAGATCTATTTAGTTTCCTGTGAGGGTGTCAGGAAGGAATTATAGCTCTCATTTTATAAAGGAAAAATTAGGCTTAGAATGGTTAAAAGATTTAAACAAGACTGATCACCTTTTATGTAGGGTATAGAGACCAGCGTGCAAATCACAATGCAGGTTTTCTGGGACAAGTTAACTTTTGTTTCTAAACTTCCCCTGTAGAACTGCCATCTGCTCCAATATGGTCAACACGCTAAGGAAAAGCTGGCACATTGCCCATGTAAGCCTAGCATTCATATTTTACCTGCATTTCAAAAATGTACACTGTTGCCATAGCAACTCATAACGAATACCATAGAAAATCAAACCAAGCCTACATTTCTGAGTACAATGGACCATGCTGTTTGCAGCAGTTGTTTGAGATTTCCACTGCCAAAGACCCGTCTGACCAGTCCTTTAATCATTGACTGTACTTCATCATGTCTACCAGCATTATCACTCTCCAAAGAATGCACGTCCAGATTCTCAGGCCACTAATAATTCGCGTGAAGAACCACAGCATGGCTACTAGGAGGAACTGCTAAGCGGGCACTGAGTTAAAAGGCCCCGCCCCCTGCTATCAGCCAAACCACTTCTGCAAACCAAGGGTGAATGAGAACACTCCACGACAAGTTGAACAGTGGCTTAAGTCCTCCCTTCTGACCTATTAAAATGCCAGAAATCTGAAGCACAAATAGCATGATAACAAAAATAACTGCCATTTATTTGGGACTCAACATTGTCAAGCACGGGGCTAGGTATTTTACACGCTTCATCTCTAATTCGCATTTTATCAGTTCAACACTGGCATTATTACCTCTATTTTACACATAAGGCTCCGAGTAGTCATGGAACATCATCATCAAAGGATTTATTTAACGTTGAGCCCGTACCATGTGCCAGGCACTGTTCTGAGAGCTGCACCTGTTATTTAACGTAATCCTTAAATAATCATCTGAGATAGGCTCTAGGAGCCCTCTTTCCTAGGTGGGACAACCAAGGCAAGAAGGACTTGTTCACAGCCACACAAACAGGCAATGGCGAATCGCCTTTTCCTGAGTGGAATCCTATCCTAGGAGGAGGTGAGGTGCTCACGTTGGCACACGAGGCCACAACCCTGGTAATCATTTGAAAAAAGAACCTTCACAGAGCCCGCCTATCAATACATCCATTAAAGCTACAGATGCTTTGGCTGAGAACCAGAAGCGGTCGTTGACTTGCATGCTACACTATGATCAACAAAAACTACACAGCTTTAAGTAAGAAAAGCACGCTCAGCTAAGGAAAATGTTCAAATGATCAAGTCCTTGAGGCTGCACATTGATCATGGCAAGAGCAGGTACTTATCCTAGAATACGTTCCCCGTGAGCCACGGGTGGACAGAATCCAGGATTTAAATGACGCTTAACTCTTGTTAAACTTGAATAGCTAAACTTGTTCAACACACTATAAAAAGGAACCAAATACGGGAATTAAACCCAGGTTTTTCTAATTGGGAAGCCCACCTATTTCCATCATGCTTCATTTGGACTGACACCATAAATATTTGTAAATAAACTAAATGAAAATTCTCCCATCCATCCAAATTCCAACAAAAACATGTCTACATATACATGAGCATAAAAATTCGCACTTCCCTGCAGCAGCCCCCCCCACGCCCCAACGAAAAGAATACCATAGAGAACAACTGTCTCCTGATAAGGAGCGGCAGGTGGGAGAAGCCTGATGGCACGCCCAAGACTAAGCGAGATGCATGCAGGTCGTCGTTTTCTCCGGGCCCCCCAACAACATCTTTAAGATCCCATTCTGGCCCACGTCATTGTCATCAGAGATCAAGATGCCTGCTGCCCCCTCAAAGAAATCACCTTTGTTTACTTTTTCTCAACTGATTGGAATACGTAGGAGGGATGACAAGGCTCCTAGTCAGACAATAGTAGGCGTATGCCTGACAGATGGTCTGTTAATGAAAACATCGGAAAGATCTGCTCTAAATGAGTGTGTGCCTGTTTATATGTGAAATATTACATTATGGGAGCAGCTGACAGAGTCAAAGACACCGTTCCCCGTAAAGGAATCAACATCTGGCTGGTGGCAGGGCCCAGATTTCCACGGAGACACAGGTCATGATATTGAAATTCCACACAGTACTGCTTCCCAATTCTTGCTCCCAAAGCACCTGCATTAGAAGAATTCTACTGAATGTCAATCATTTGATATATAATGAGCACCAGTGAAAAGCATCAAGTTAAGGGGGAAAATCTGTCTCCCATAAATTTTAAGGCATCGTTACAGGTACCAGTCAAACTATGGTCTTTCTTGGTTGCTAGGGAAAAACAGCTATTTGTATAACTAAGGGATTAAAACAATGTGTTTGACTTGCCTCTCCACCCAAGATTTCACTGACATTTGCAGCTTAAATACTGAAACCTCAAAAGCAGGAAATATAAAGCACTCTAAATATATTTATAGTGATACTGACATTTTATTGCATTCCTGGAAAATCAATTTTCAAAATGCCTTTTTTTGTTTTCCAAGAGGCAGTGCAAGGATGAAGTAAAAACAACAACAAACTCCTAGATAATTCTAAAGCGTTAGATCCAAATACAAGAGGCAATAAATTTGATACTTTTTTGTCTTCACTAAATTGTTCCTTTGCTTGGGAAAATACTCTCTTAGTAATGATAATTGTCGGGCTCCTGTTGCTATTTTTTTGACTTGCTCAAGACTGGCATTTCTACCAACTGCTCTGCCGCATCTCACACCTTTCCCTGTCTTCTTCATAAGCATCTTCACGGCTGCTGAGAACCGGGCTTAGAGCTTTTTACCAACTCAACCGAGAGAACCTTGAGGTAGGTACTATCCCCATTTTACAGATGTCAGAGGGAAGCTCAGGGAAGCCAAGATGGTGCAGCTAGAGAAGATACTCAAACCTCAGCTTGCCTCACTTCAAAGGGCATGCTTTCGCCACCGATCTTTGGTGTCTACTGTTGTATTCAAATTTTTAAAATATCCTTGAGGTCGTTAAGAAATGACTAAAAATTATTACCTGGACGAGTGAATTGTGTGACTGATGGTCACTACGTAGCCAGCTCCTCCAACGTCTAAGTATGGGCCGGTCAGAGAAATCAGGCCCGGATTAGCCACTGCGTGGAGGTACCTAACCGAGGCCAAGGAGAATCACGTTATTTTAGAGAATGAACCACCACTCTCTAAACGTCAAAGAAAGTGCGTGTGTAACTCTAAAAATATTTATCATAAATTGTGCCTGTGTGACATGAGAATTCAAAGGGATTCCTATCTTCCTGACTGTAGCATCAACACAAGAGGTCAAGACAATCTGAAATTCTCTTTTTAAAACAGACAGTGAACTCAGTACCAATCTGAGCTTTTAATAAGCTCGACAGCATAGATGTTTTAGAGGCTAAAAGAAAAAGAAATTAACGAATGAAATAGAAACAAATACAATTTGGCAAATAAAAACGCACCCTGGTGATACCATGGTAAGGGGGGAACATGCAGCAAGAATAGAGACTCAGGAGTGACTCCGTCACTAAGCAGCCCGTGTCCAGAAGTCCTGTTTTTAGGCCCAAGTTGCCCCCATACCATACCACCTTACTAGCTTTTGTTTTGAAAACCAGAGTAAAAGTAAAGCCCAGAAGTAAAAAAATGTTTCTGAATTTACACGTGTTCCTTTTTCATAGGTCATGCACGAGCTGTGGTGTGACGCCATATCACGTGCAGTGAAATGAAGTACACCCACGACGGACACGTTGCACACAAGGTAGGACTCAGACAAACCAGTAGGAACCGAAATGGCCAAGCACAAAGCATTTCAGGCTCAAGATCTCAATGACGAGAGAAAAGCACTGCAGACAGAGGAAGCCCACAAAGCAGTTGTGAATACTACGCTTAAAGAAAGATTCAAAAACGTTTTCACTGCCATGAATGTGTCTTCTTTCATGTGACTGCCTGAAGTTGCTTTATTGTACACACTTATCATGCCTCTCCAGGATTTGGGGGGAACCTTTGATAACGGAAGCCCCTAAAACTCACCATTGTCTCCTAGTGGGATCAAATGCTTTGTCCATGAGGGAACCAGGATAAATTCTGAGGACGCCATTGGGCGTTGCTATGTAACGGCGGACAATGTAAGTGTTCAGGCTACTCATTTCCATTTGTGTCATCCATTCATCTGTGACGTGGCTGGTAGCCATTACTTCATTTCTGACAGAGAACTAGGAAACAAAGGAAGACATAGCAGGGACCCTTTAAGTCTCACATGAAAAGAGAGTGGACCGCTGGCAGGGCTTCCCAAACCTCTCTTGCAGAGAAGCCAGGCCCAATTACTCCTTAAAAATCTTTCCACAGCAGATGGATACAGCCAAACTTGGGGAAAACAAACACCTCCTGAAACAGAGTCTGTGGATTTGTGATTTACTCAATTGTGCACCCTAGCGAGGCTGTGTGTGTTTAAGAGAAAGCCCATAGTGAACTATTACACACACACACACCGCCCCCCGCAGCTAGATCTCGGCTCCTTAAACTTCATCATGTTCCTCTTGGCAGACAGTGGGGGCACTTCACTTCTTTCCCCTGAGAAAAACGAAGCTGGGAAAGTTTCCCCCCCCTCTAAGTCACACCCTACCCAGAAAACCCCTAGTGCGTCTGAGGCCTGAAAGAGACTCTTCATGTGGCCCGCGGGGCTTCTTAATCCATCGGCGGGTGCTGGCCGCCCGGCCTCCCGGGCCGCGTGCTCTCCCCTCCGGCTCCAGCGGAGCCCGCAGACCCGAGCTGGCCTCCCCGCCAGGCTGGCTCCGGCGCCCACCCGGCCCGCCCGCACTCACTTTGAGCCCCGGGTTGGCGATGAGGCGGGTGTTGTCACTGAGATAGGCTGTGTAGTGCTCCACCATGCGCTTTGTCTCTGGCTGGCTGAGGTGTTCGTAGGGGGAGGAAAAGCTGCCAGCAGACAGCATGACGGTTGGACTTTCTGAAAGAGAGGCAGACAAAGGAGCCTGAGGACGCCGGGGCTTCCTCTCAGGACCAGACACAGGCACCCAGGGCTCTGCCATCTGTCACTCTGCTGGCTTACCGTCCTCCATGAAGAAAGCAAAGGACCCCACCCGGGAGGAGCTGAAAAGGAAGGAAAGCCACATTCTCCCCCTTCAGGGAGCTGACCGTCATGAGGGAACCAGAAGAGACACACGTACAAATACACACAAGCGCCTGGAATGGCAAACGTTCAAAACCTCTTCAATCTACACATGACACCTTACTCTTCTCAGGACCAAGGAGGCCGCGTGTGACGTGGAGCCAGACTGGGCTGAAATCTGGGCTCCACCCGCCCTCTCCTGGCTGGGTGACGTTGTGACGTCAGGGGCATTGTGATAGACGATGTTTTTCTCATCTGCAAAGTGGGGGAAATTATAGCACCAGCTTAAAGAGTTGGGGTGAGAATTATATCAGAAAATGAGTTACTAAACGTAAAACACATGGAACAGTGATTGGCACACAGCAAGGCTCTGTGTTAACGATTCCTTTTCATCTAAGTATCAGCATCTAGGAAGAAGGAAAAACGGAATAGTGGAGTCAGTGCAAAAGTCAAATGCAAAAATTTATTCTCACAGATGGAGGCAGCCAAACTTGGCATAAACAAAAGCTTGTGGAAACAGAGCAGTTAACGTATACATATTTAACTGTTGGTCCTATCTAAGAGGAACAGCCCAGTTTTCTCTATTTAAGACAGAAATTCTCACAACGAATTACATTATGAAACAAAAACACTCCATCTTTGTCTTTGAAATTTTCTACCGTTCAGCCTCATCATATCTTTAAAAGCTTAGGAGAGCACGCTCCCGTGTGCTATCTCATTTAAATCTGTGGGTCATTTTGTTCCTTTCCTTAGCTCTCATTCCTGGTGTCTTGTTTGTTTGTGGCCTGGTTGTCTCTGACTGTGCTGGATCTCGTACTTAAAAATGAACTTTTAGGAACAGTTGAGGCCTCACAGGATGGGAACACCATCCTCCAGAGAGGACTGTTGTTTGATTCTGCTGGGAGCCACCCCCCAAGGAGAGGCAGAGTGGTCAGGCGGAGACAGTGCCCAATAAGGAGCCCGTACTGGCCTAAGCACCATGCTGTGGGACTTTGGGGTTCAACTAGTCCATGACTGGCTAATGCCGGAGGTTCCCTAGACCATTCAGACGTCAGGAATCTCAAGTCAAGGGCTGATTTCGTTTCGTTCACCCTTACCCTGAAGATGTAGGGACCACTGCTAACAGCATGTACGTGTGGGGGGTGGGGGGGGGCGGGGCAGAAGGGAGAGGCTTCATTTCTTAGTCTCCACCTTTTTTGGGGACCCTGGATTCGATTTTGCCTCTCTCCCTAGCCCTAAGAAGCTACCTAAAGCAGTTTAACTTCACAGCTGTGCCTTCTGGATTGGTAAACATGTGCACTGCAACAGTGGCTTTAAGTGTTGGCTGTCTTCTCTGGGCTCTTATCTTCTCCTAGACTTTGGCCCAGTGATTCCTCAGAATCATATCTGTTCTTTGATGCCACTCAAGAAGATTATTTAGGGGCTGGCCCCGTGGCTGAGTGATTAAGTTCACATGCTCTGCTTCGGTGGCCCAGGGTTTCGCCAGTTTGGATCCTGGGCATGGACAGGGCACCATTCATCAGGCCATTTTGAGGGTGGCATCCCACGTAGCACAACCAGAAGGACCTACAACTAGAATACACAACTATGTCCTGGAGGGTTTTGGGGAGAAGGGGAAGAAGAAGAAGAAAAAAAGATTTTTTTTTTTTTTTAAAGATTTTATTTTTTCCTTTTTCTCCCCAATGCCCCCCGGTACATAGTTGTGTATTCTTCGTTGTGGGTTCTTCTAGTTGTGGCATGTGGGACGCTGCCTCAGCGTGGTCTGATGAGCAGTGCCATGTCCGCGCCCAGGATTCGAACCAACGAAACATTGGGCCGCCTGCAGTGGAGTGCGCAAACTTAACCACTCGGCCACGGGGCCAGCCCCGAAAAAAAGATTTTTTAAAAAAAGTTTCCACCCAGGATTTTTAGTTCTTCTCAGTGGATGGGTCAGAATTATCTAGTGTGCCATCACCAGAAGACACTGCTTCCAGGAATCCTATGTCTCATTTAATTCTCATGGCCTAGCATTAGTATTATATTTACATCAAGGAGAAGCAAACCAGAGGCTTCGAAAGGTTAGGCTGCCTTGCAGTGTGCTGTGGATTCATGTGCATATGCTCATGGGCCCTCTGTGCAAGGATGTGCCAGAGATGCAAGGATGTTCCAGGGAAAGGATTATCCTTGAACTCAAAGGACCCAGATGGAGATACCAGAAATAAAGAAAATAGAGGAGACCAACATAAGAATTACACAATAATATAAGAAATGTCAACAGCAGGGACAAGAGAATAGGGTCAGAGGAGGAGGCTACTTTGGAAGTGGGCCTTTCTTGTGGTGACAGAGTCTGGGCATCTTTGAGAAGGCTGCTGCAGTAATATGGATTGACGGAGAAGAAGAAACAAGATACAGAGCCCAACGATTGTGCCTCGGAGGTAGACACACGTGCTTACATACACACACGCATGCTTAACTGCACTGGACGGTAGACTTTAAAAAATGCCTCTTTATGTACCGAGAAAGACAAGGTCCCCCTGCCTCCTCAGAGCTCTGACATACATTTAACACCCTGCCTCAGAATCCCCATCAGCAATGCAGTCAGATGGAAACCATTCATTTGCCATTGTTTCCCTTATTTCTATTCCCTTTTGATGATATTTTAATTATCTTGCTTCATTTTCATTAACAACTGATCCTAAACCGCCCTTGATGACCCCTCCACATTGTCCTGGGGGGTTCTACTACCAAGGTGACGTGGTTGGTAATGTGGGAAAGCCAGACACTGGCCTACGTGTGATCAACAATCAGTTCATTAGCTGCATGTAAACTATTTGAGGTGATAAACTCGACATTTTCTGAGTGTTTCTGTGAGACAAGACTGTCCAATTAGAATACAATGCAATCCACAAATGTGATATAAACTTTCCCAGTGGTCACATTTAATAGAAAGAAACAGGTTAATTTTATAATATAGTTTATGGAATCCAATATATCCAAAACATTAGCACGTTAACATGTGATCAGTATAAAAAATTAAGTATGTATTTTACACTTACAGTAAATCTCGGCTTGGACCAGCCGCATTCCAAGTGCTTAACAGCCACACGCGCCTGGTGTCTACCATATTGGACAGTGTGGCTCTGCGAGATTATCCAAGGGAAATAAAAAAATCTAGGCTTGAGCTTTTTTCTCACCGAGAGAAACTCCTGCACTTCGCTGTCTCAAGTTTCAAAACATGACCTCATTTTACCAGCAGTAGTGTCTAAGCTCGTTCCCACAGCACTTAAGACAATCATGTACATCTTAGCTTCTCAGTGAGCATTTCTTACAAATGTGAATTAAAGAGCGCACCTACTTTTTTGTTTAACAAAAAACAAAACCCCCAAAACCTAAATCAAAACAAACAAATGTAAAATCCAACTTTGATTGACATCTCTGGCTCTCTCCAGGCTGTCTACACTGCAGGAATGTGTCAGAGAAGAGATCACCTAGTCTGGCCTGCTCTCCTGCTCTCATATCCAGGCAGAAAGTCTCCAGGATGGAACTTAAAAGAGGACCCAAACACAAGTGCTCTCACTTGCACTCTGGAGACTGATGACCTCTGTCCTTGACCCTCTTCCCACCTGTGTCCCCTCTACTCAACTGGCCAGTTGTGTGATGATTCTTAGTTATTCACTTCCTTGAGCCCCCCAAATATTTTCAACAGTGAAAGAGAGGAGACTTGTTTTACATACCAAGTGTTCTGTGCTGTATTGACAACACACATCGCAAATGCCTAGGATGTGTCCGGCAGGTGCAGCACGCAAGAAAAGGGGTGGCATCACGGCATGGTGGGCGCATGAGTCACAGCTCAGCCTTGCAACTTTCTGTGTTACCTTGGGAAATTATGGGTTTCTGATAAACCCAAATGTCCTCATCTATAATAGGTCAACTTGGATGATGGATGTTACATACCCGGTACATAATACATCAATGTAAACTCCCTTTGCATCCTTTGCATTATTTGCTTATTTCCTAAGCTCTTTTGAAGATAGGGACGTGTGGTAGATACAGATGTGCCAGGGAGATGCACAGGTCTGCTACCTTTGGACCCCTTTCTCTTTCTCCCCTTACCCTCCACACAGTATCTCCGTATCTGTGCTAGCCTCCAATGGGTCATATCCGTGATTCTCTCTGATGGACTGTCACTGGCCTACTAAAAAACCTCTTTACCTAGCACTAGCAGAAAGCTGAAAGTGACCACGGAATATGAAAGTCCAGCTCCCTTTCTTGAGTCTGGGCAAACTGCAGTGTAATTTATCCTCTAAGCCCCTACAGGGTCAGGCTGAGGCTGGAACTTCACCTGAAATCAAACCCTTGCTTGCTTTCTCCCGCTTCCCTCACATCCTCACTGGTTTCTTTGGAAAGCCCACCCTTAATAAATCACCAGCACACAAATCTTCATCTCAGCATCTGCTGGAGAAGCTCATCCACAGCAAGGCTTCAAACTGTTTCTACATTTGTGTCCCCAAACTGGCACTGGGTGCATTCAACACCTTTTTCTTAAAAAGAACAATTCAAACTGACATTTATGGTGAGCTGCTATGAGGAAGACCACAAAGGAAGCAGAGAAGTGCAAGGGCTTTACCTAGAGTGGCCAGCTGTTTGAAGTGGAGGCAAGCGCTAGGCTGGCCCAGGAGGTCCAGCCGGTGGTACAGCAGCTTGCTGCTAGGCACAGTGTTGAGGTTCTTCAGTTGTTTCACAGGTATTTCTGGTTGGATCACCACAATACAGAGAATAAAGGAAGTGTCTTGTACCTGGAAAAAAAAAAATCGATGAAGAAGTTCTAATACACCAAACAAAGGTTCGTTTCTGGGGATATTGACTTTGTCTACATATTTTCCGCTGTCTCTGCCTCTGTCCCCAGATAGCAAAATATTTGACGAGTGAATGAAAGACACAAAGATGGGGCGACAGAAAACATCTCTGGCAAACAAATTTTAGTTTCTGGGTTTTTTTCTTTCCAATCCAGGGAAATTAATGTATGTAACAGAAAATCATGGAGCTAATGAAAGGATCAGAGGACAGTCCCTTTGAAACGTGACCCTAGCCCTCTTCTGCTTATTTCAGCTAATGGATACAAGCTGGAGCACGGCAGATAAATGCAATACTTATTTCTGTTTGGGACTGAAAGGCATTTAAAAATATATAGTTGGTTTTGCAGTGAGTGTTCTGAGAACTGACTATTTTAAAAGCCAATTGTGAAGCACATATGCAACCCCTACAGAATCTGGTTTATTCATTCTATTCCCAACTAACACTTTCTATTTTTCCGGATGGAGATGACCAGGATCTCAGACTCATGAACAGCACAAATTCTGTGGCTTTCTCCAAAGCCTGCCAGACTCGATATTTCAGACCAGGGCAGGCAAATGTGCTATAGCTTAGCCTAATTCACTGAGATCAGATGTAGAAGTAACAGTATTTTCAAATTCACTTTGCTGCTAGAAATGGGTGCTTCAGTAAAATTTGGTGGGAAAAATGTCCACCAAAGAATCAAAAGGCAAGTCAAGTTACTTAGTTGTAGCTCCTTGACTTAAAAATACAAGAAAGCTAAACGCCTCTAAGCCCATTATATTAGGAAATGGACAGAACTTATTTAAAAGATGGTTTGTAAATAAATGAAGAGAGTGATAACCAGCTAAGTCAGAACTAAAGGACAGTGTCTTATAAAGCAGCTCAAAAGATTTACTTAATGATTAAGGAGAAAATTTTAACTAGGCAGGTTACAGTTAAGTGTAATTTAGGGTTTATGAGGATGGTTGCAGAATCTTTTTAAGCACAGGAGAAATTTGCATCTTTCTGGAATTGCTTTCAAGTCCTGCTGCCAAGGATATTCAATTAGATTAGCAAATTTAATCCTCTTCCTCCACCCCCCCAGTTAGGAAGTGACAGGGTGTTCTGAGTGACATTTACCACTTCTCCCCTTCCCATCTCACACAGTCATCCTTTGAGCTTGTTTCCTGTGTGGCGTGTTCCAAGGAGCCAAAAGACAAAAACTTTACCAGAATGACTAGAACGTAATTTTATAATTAAGTCTATTCTGCAAGAGAAAAATTAAAAGTTACTCTAAGCTTCTGAAGCAACACTTCATAAATAGTCCTTAGCTAGAAAGGAGAACAGATTTCAATCTAGGTCTTTCTATCATGTTCTTAGCTGAAAAAGCAGTCTGTGCAATAAGGAACTATAATGTATCCAGAAGGGCTCTCCATGACTGGGGATCGGGTGCCCATGGGACTCATGTTTTGAAGTGAACCGTGTCTGTGTCACACAGGAACATTCTAATACCTTCTGATAGTCAATCCTTCCTCCTGTCATATCAGGTAGCTTCCTCAAATGCTCAAAGACGGACTTGGGTTACACAGTGACAGAGCAGTAATCTCCTTACGCTGCTAACATAATCTCTCACGTTCTGTCTAAATTAATTCAGTGAAATAATCCCTCAGGATCTGCTATATCCATGGATGCAAAGCAGTTTAACCAATTATTCTCAATATAAGCTAAATCTTTTTGCATTATTGTTAGCAGAAAAATCCATTCTGTTCCTGAGGACAAGACGAGTACCTACTCCCTTCCCCCCTCAGAAACTAAAGAGAGCTTAAAAATATTTACTCGTATTGCTGGGTAACCAGGCAAGCCTTTATTCAAAATTCAATCTCATTATTTACTACCTCTTTAATTTTTCACTTAATAGTGATGTTCTTGACAATTTCAGATTCTGAGAAAGCTTAGACTTCTACTCAAGGGGTGATGTGATTACATCCATTTGGCCAAGTAGAGTGGCCAGAATTTACCAGAATCACTGAAGAAAAACTATCTCAGGAAGATAAGACCTCTTTCCAAAATGTTGACATTGGGTTTATTTACTGTACAAAGAAGGTCTTAAAAATGCCTACATTTCTTTCTTTCTCTTTTAATGCGAACAAATATTAAGGTAGACATTTTCCCAGGATGTAACTGAGTTACTTTCAATCAGGATATACTGGAGGTAATCTCCAATTTCATGTATAAAAGCATTTTTCAATTAAGTATTCTGGTGTTTGGTTCATCCCTTCTGATAAGAAAATTAAGCAATTCATCTTTATTTAAAAGTTGTATAAATATAAGGGCAGATGGTGCGATCACTCTCAAAAGAATTCCTGAAAATGAGCTGACTCAGAATTTCAAAATAGACTTTGACCTTCTTCAAATGTGCTTTATCAAACAATAAATTAATTATCAGTAGAATCAGGCTTGTAAAGGTAAATTTCTCAAAAGTTTTCATTTATTATTTTGTTTGCTTTTGTTTCCATTGTAGAAATGACTGTTGCCATAACGACACTTTAGGAACCAAACACGAAGTCAGAAGAGAGTCATGTCTAAGGGCATGTTGGCTGCGTGTAATTCCTATCATTCCTACCAGACACAGGCACTGTAGCGAGTTAACTGTTTGCATACACCACTAGGCTGGATGCTCCATGAGGGCAGAGCGTTTCCCTCTTCTTTATTCTTCTTAGCTCAAGTAAATGTTCAGTAAGTGGTCCTTAAAGGAATGAATAAATAGATCCATTTGGAGTCACTAGATTAAATGCCAGATATGGCCGTGCATGGGACTCTTAAGCATGGCTGCATTTTAGTGATTAAAATCTGATGATAAAAATGAAAGTTCACTCTTCTTTTGGTCCATTACAGTGTCAAGGGCCCCATAACACACTGTTAATCTATGCTGGGAAAAGGGAGTGAAGGACAGAAACATGTGTCATATGGACAGCGTGTGGTAGGTTCTACTTCTCCAGGATCTGTGAGGACTACTATTGGGAGGAGGCAAGTAACAGAAAGCTCAAGTGGCCGCCACAAGGTATGGCTCAACAGTCAACACGCTGTGGTGAGTATGAATAATCCAGATTCTAATCGGAAAGTTTCTTTTCCTTGGAGAATGTCAGTAGAGTGTGTTTACGCTTTTATATCTCCTTTTGAACTCCCCATTTCCACAATCTGAGTTTAAAATGATAAGAAACCAACTGGATATAACCTAAACGTGTACCAGTAGGCAACTGTTTAAAGAGATTCGGTCCATCTATGTAATGCAACGCTACATAGCCATTAAAGATGCATACACACGCACACGCACGCACAGATACACACACCTGAGTGTGAATAAAAACTGTCTGGAAATTGACCAAAGCACTTCCTTCTGGGGAATGGGAAGTCAAAGGTGGGAGGCGGGGAAGCACATGGTTTACTTTCTACTTTACATACTTTTAGATGGCTTGACTTATTCATTACGGACAATGGTTTTATAAACAAAAAAGGAAAAAAACTAAGAACATCTGTGGAATCTCTTCTTTTCCCAATCACTTTAAAACTGATTACTGACACGCTCAGACCCAAGCTCCCTTGCAATCCCGCATAAAGAAGAGCTGCGCCCCGCAGCTCCTCAGGCGCGGGCGCCTGCCTCCACTCACCATCTTCCAGGCGTAGCTAACGTTGTAGGCCCCCTTCCCAGCTTCTCTCAGCTTGTTTATGTGCCAGGACAGGGATGAGTTCACGGGGACCACGATCATCTGGCTGCCCAGAGGGAGGCTGCATTGGCAAACAGAACGAAATTCTTCAGGCGAAAGATCAAATGGACACTTAATTAAAGGCAAGGAGGAAGCTGTGAGTCAGTGACCACCTCCTGATCGTGAAGAGCAATAGAGCTCATCGCTTGTGAAAGAGATGAGATGAGATCTTCAACTTTGTGAAAGCATCGTGTCAGTTCTGCACTAAAATCGTTCCTCTCCACCCCTGCCCCCAATTCTAATTCTTTCCAGAGACGAACTTGTCTCAAATCTCTCAGTCATTAATTTACAACCATTGAGCACAAAGACCTGTTTCTTGATAGGTTACCATCTGCCAAAATAATGTATCACAGTTGGAAAAAGTCCAATCTGTTATTTCAAGAGAAAATGTTGTATGTGATTGTGCTGTCAACTTGGAACGGACACTACTTTGCCAAGCTATTTTCTGGCATGCTGTAGAGCTGGTCCTCAGCTTAATCTTTTATTTTGCCAACAATTTTCAATTTGGTATAACTGGAGTATTTTTTTAAAAATGAGATAACATATATCTGCTTTTACAATTAAAGGCAATGTGAATATAGAATTTGATGTACCAGAACTTTCCCCATAGTAATAGTTCTAAGAGACCTTACCTGTTACACAAAGTAAACAAAATTGTGGCTACTAGTCTTACGGAAAAATTACTGAGTATACTTTTGATAACATTAAAATAATTTATACACTCATTTTATATCCTATAATAAACACTCATATTTGACCTCAGTGGGTCCTATCCTCAGAGAAAAAGAAAATACTAGGACCCTCACTTTCTCCTCACCTTAGGATATTTTGCCGAACCAACTCAAATTTTGGGATATTTTCATAATGAATGATGTCCGTATGAAGGGGGGGTTCTGATAGCAAATATGGCCTGGTAAGAGATGGGTGCATAAGCGTATACCCTGAAATAAGAAAACAAAACACATGCTATGAGAAACACATTGTAGGAAGTACTGATTCCAATGAAAATGTCTATCATAGGTTTGAAACGTGGGCGACTCTGGGATGGCTGCCCAACGCTCCACTTCTCAGGATGTAACTCACCAGCCCAATAAAAACGCAACTTGTTTTATGTGTTCCTGCATAAATCTCTTGAAGTGTAGAAAGGTGTCTTAAATTATCAAACATCTGTCTAACCAAGAATATTTTGGAGGTACTGGTCATTTGGTTTTCATCTTATGAAATCTTCTAATCTACCACATAAACCTTAACGCCAGTAAATCTGAAGATAACAATATAAACCTAAAAAAGATCCAAAGGATCACATTCTACATGTCATTCAATCCTCAAGTCCAAGTTCTTGATGTTGCACATAACCGTCATACACCCCTCAGCACAATACAGAAACAAATGCATAATTTTTAGATACCTTCTGCCATCCTTATAGTGTTCCATACAAATGAGCAGTCCTAGTGACACTGTTTCTACTAAATACTATCATTTTCCTACTTTATTTGTTGGTTCAGAGTAGCTACAGATGATTTTCTTCAGGTTGCTACAGAAATCATTCTTTCCTATGACTAATTCTTAGCAGATTACCTTTGTCATCTATGAGAAAAGTGTAGGAAGCCAAAGAATCTTGGTAATACGTCACATCTTCAAGGATATAAGCCAGGTTCACATCCACACCTACAATTCCCAGAAGTAGGTTTCCAAAATAACAGGGTTTACTCACAGTCATTATCAAACCTATGGGTTAAAAACAAAAAAAAAATCCAAAGGATAGCAGAGAAGGCACCACACAAAGACTGGAGCTGTGCTCTAGAGAACAGCGAAGGCTAACATCAGCCATCGCAGTTTTCCTGGGAAGACCCGGTAACCAACCCCTGCCTTTGCAGACGGCATAAGTGAGTTAGAGTGTAAGGGGAATGGACTTTGGGGGTTCAGATGTCTCAGTTAATTTAAAGGAGCTATTTGTACATTTTCCACTATTTTTTCATGTGAAAGGACAAGACATTCTAGATCAGTAGAAAACAGCAGCAGCACTTAACACATCATTCTACTTCCTGAAGTAGAGGAGATTCAGCTGAGTTTGAAAGATCACTCAATAAGGAATCTAAAAATCTGGGTTTTAGCCCAGCTGTGCCCCTAATGTACGGCACATATGACATTGGACATAACTTCTCTGAGCCTTGGTTTCCACATCTGTCTCAAGGACACGGTAGTAACTGCTTTATTGATTTCTAGGGGTTGTTAGATGAAAAGAGATTATGGACAAAGGAAAGCTATGAGGTACAATATTTCATTAATGTGACACAGCAAGACAACGAGAAAAACTCAGAAAGGTACAGAATCTTATCATCTGACCACTTAGAGTGAGTAGCTAAAGGAGACACGAAGTTTCCAAAGGAATGTATTCCCAATCACTTGGGCCAGAAATTCGCAAACTTTTACGGAAAGCACCAGATCGTAAATATTTTAGGCTTTGTGGGCCATATGGTCTCTGTTGAATATACTTTTTTGCTTTTTTTTTTTTTTAACAAAGCTTAAAAATATGAAAACCACTCTTAGCTCACAGGCCATACAAAAACAATAGGATCGCTAGGGCAAGGGAGTAGCGAGGGAAGGCACGCGTGGGTCAGTGCGTGGCCCTGAGCCGTGGGAGAGCTGGGCTCTCCTCCGAGTTTTACTACTGAGCTGGGTAAGTTGTGTCACCTCTGAATGTGTCTCTTCATGTAGCAGATGGGGAGCTGAGACAAAGCTCTCTCAGATCCCTGACAATTCTATACTCTACGGCTCAAAATAAAACTCAAAACAAAAGGATGGGTAGTTTCACTCCATCTTGCTCTTGTGTTCTCCCGCACTTGATGGTACTTTTGTCCATGGCTTAGCAGCACAGCAGAAAGCCATTCTTCCAGAAACACCCAAAAAAGGGATTTGGATGCTCTTGAAGACCTATAAAAAATGGGCTTCCGCAAAGAGAATCGCTCAAAGCATTCGTGAGTTGCTGTGAGTGCCAAGGCCAAACAATGCATCTGCCGGAGGAGGAAGTGGACACAACACTGAAACCGTGTGAAAGTTATGCAGTGGGTGCCTACTTATTAGAATTCAGAAGCCTTGTTTAAGCAGTCAACATTGAGAATGCCATCTATCTGTTTAAAAACATTTAAAAATAATACGTGTTTAAGAAGGCTTTAAAAATGCATTTGGAGGAGGTTTCAGCCCCGGGACGCCTGGACGAATGAGTTCTAAGCGATGGCAGCAGGGCTGTGAGGGCTGGCACAGAGACAGAGGGCATAATCTGCATGCCACGTCCCCTGGGCTTTAGTCTACCATTAAAGCCGTTTTCATAGAGCAGCAAAGTACAAGTTATACTGTGTGTCTGAGACCACATCCTCACTTCAAATTTTTATCCTCCTCTGGATATGCTCAGAACAAGCCTTAAGAAAGAAGCAGAGTCTTGGGGCCGGCCCGGTGGAATAGTGGTTAAGTTCACGTGCTCCGCTTCAGCGGCCCGGGGTTCGTGGGTTCAAATGCACCACTCATCAAGCCACACTGTGGTGGCATCCCCCACAAAAAACAGAGGAAGACTGGCACAGATGTTAGCTCAGGGCCAACCTTCCTCACCAAAAAAAAAAAAAAGAAAAAAGAAAAAGAAACAGAGTTTCACTTTTCCATTACCAACTTGGGCACAAGACTCTTCATCCCATTGTGGCAAACAATGCTAAGCTCTTGCTACACTTAATGGAATCTCCAAACACCCTCTCTACTTTAACCTAAAGCATGTAGGTTTGCTTTTTACAAGAAATATGTCCAGTCACTGATATTTAATCTGTGGAGGTTTTGCATTAAAGCCACATAAACATGGATTCCCCTAGACTCAGTGTCCCCATGTCATGGAGTTAAGAGTAGGTGTCACCCAATAATTCTAGCGACTGAAAACACAAAAATGAAAACACACACTCTTGCAGGAGAATGGAACAGACCAGTAAGCCAGTCACGGAAACCCACTGCGTTGGATTCGTAACGCAGGCCCTAACGACTAAACGGACATCAGCCCATAGGGAACACCGTTTTGCACATACTTTGATTTAAGGCATTCAGGGTAGCTCTCTGGTTGCAGAAGTAAATTTCAGAAGGGGTCCTGCTCTGCCAGACAGCACTAATGGTAACAGAATGTGGCTGGATAATCCTCCCTGCTTGTACTGGGCTCAGTTTCCACATCCGTCTTTGTTCCCTTCACACAGTATTAACATGATTCATCGATCTGTCTTTCTCTTATCAGACTTAAACGCTTGCTGAGGGTGGGATGTGCGCCTTACTCTTCATTGCCTGACACAACGCTTGGCTGGCGCTCAATAATGTTGGCTAAATGCATAAAAGGTCACTTGCATTTAAGACTTGACATTTCCCAATAAAAGGAAATGGCCTCATCTAAAGGTGGGAGTTTTGTTTCCATGCACATCTGTGGGCCCCGCCAGAACCGGGAAGGATAAAAACATGGAGGTGTAGCAGCAGCTACCATACTTCTTCTTTATAGAAGGAACATGTTTACTTAATTTCTAGAAAACACACTATTACTTTTTTCCGTTATTTTTGATACATGAGTTTCTCTGAATTTCTGTACTTGTGAGAGTTCTAGCTGGCGGAAGATAAAATAAGATCTCACGTGGCAATGGTGTCTGTCTGGCAGTAACCAGCTGCCTCTTCAGTCTTTGTCAAGGAAGAATAAAGGGGAGAATGTGGGGAAAAGGAGGATAAGCAAGAATATGAGGAGGGAAAGAGCAAGGCCGTACTTCTCCTGAGCACACGCTGTTGGTCACACATTATTCTACATGCTCTACATCTATGAGCACATTTAATCTCCCAACGGCCTTGAGGGAAATAGTATTTTTCCAATTTCATAGAACAAGAAATTGAATCATGTGAAGACCAAACACTTTACCCAACAGGGTATTGCGGGTAACTTGTGACATTAGGATGATGATAACAACAGTAATAATGACAAAAGGAAAATAATAAATAAACAGAACAAGAGCAGTAATAATCATTGAGAGGTGTGCCAGGCACTAACAGATCTGATAATCCTAACAACCTGAAAGATTTATTACATGAAAGATGTTATCACATTTTTAACAGCTGACCAAATGTGAATTAACAAGATGAAATAAATTAGTAAGGACAACAACTGAAGTGGTGGAGTGGGATTTGAAATCCTCTCTCGTGCCAACCATGGTACGACTACCCCATGTTGCCTTGCCTTTGAGGCTGAATCCTGAGCTTTATTTACCACCGGCTATCCATGTTACCCTTTAGTTCCAATTCACTAACTTTTGGATATTGGGGAATCCTCCTGAAGACTCCGACCAGTAGATGTACCCATTACATTGACTGAGGCGAGGACAATGAGGAAGAAAGAGGGCAGGGGAATTCTGCTCTAGAAGATAGTACTATCGGACTGATGGCAGGGGTCTATGCAAGCCTCTGACCAGAGAAAGGTACGTCCCTTCCCTTGCCTGCTCAGACGCTCTAATACTCACATGCAAGTATTGAACAACACTGAAAAGTTACTGTCCTGGTGGACTCATGCCCATTTCCGTTCCCCTTCCTTTTAGTAGGAAGTTTTCTCCAAACTTACCATCTCCCATCTCGTCAGAGAAGGGGAGGCTAAAGACAGCTTCATCAATCATCCGATTGGGGAGGTTGGTATAGAACCTGCCGACCGTGGTCTCCAGGTTACTCAGCTGGTTCAGCACCATCATGCTGCCCTTAATCACAGGCAAGGCTGTCCGGTCCAGCACACCATACTTCCCTGAGTTCTGTTCAGCCAGGTCTCTCAGGAAAGCCAGCTCTTTCAAACCAGTCACTCCATCTGAAATGCAAAGCGAAATGGTTGATATCCACACAATAGCTTTGCCATTTAGATCTAACATGGGCATGGACAAGGTCTTGCAGTGCCAAGGGGTCTTTGCAGAGATGATTTGGACTCAGGACACGGATACCAATTCCTGCTGAGGGGTAAAGCCTGAGGCCTGGTCTCTCCTCAAACAGTCAGGAGGGCAAAGGGATTCTGCAAAATGCAAAGATGAAAAACACATGAGTACATAACCGAGCCCCATTCAGCAAGAATGTGCTCTCTCCTAAAATTTTAATTATAAAATTCACATTACTTTTCTGAACTTAATATTTGAAAGCAAGAGTAATGATTAACAAGTTTGTGTTTAATTTGACTTAGATGAAGTTGTAGGAGTTTTAAAGGATAGAGGGTTACCATTTCATTTCTTACCTCTGCGCCTATTAAATCCTTGCCAAAGCTTCATGCAAATAAATGAAAGAATTACGGATTGCATTTAGTGATGCCTCCAAACCCTGTTTTTTAAGCTCATTTTAATTACAAATGTTTTCATGCGTGGTATTGTTAGGATAATACTGGATTTGATTTATTTAATGTATATTTTTTACATTTAGAGGGTTTAAAAACCTTTGTAAAAGATTTAGGCATACTGGGATGTATTGTTCTACAACATCTGTAATCTATAGCACAAAAATAAATTTAATAAACCTCTCTTAAAATTTTGGTTTGCTATTGTTGGAACACAGTCAAAAGGATTAGTAACTGATCCCATATGGGTACCGCCGTAAACAAATTCAAATGATTTCAGGCACTACCGAGATTCTACCAATGAGTTTTAAAAGGGCTTTGCCTCATGCTCTTGAATTGTTCAGTCATTTAAAAAAATCTGAAGAGCTCGTGGTTCTCCTCCCTCATGTGGCTTTATCATTTCTGTAGAGACTGTATATACTTCTAGCTTTTGAAGTTTATTTCTGAAGTCACGGCAGGATCGAATGGATATAAATTTCTCTCTTAACACATTGTATTTAAATAACTTGGATTTTGTTCCAACTCCTATGATGCTAAAGGAAAGTCAGACCAGAGTATTGTTCCCTTTACTTGACATGGAGTCGAGCTGAGCAGGGTGGTGGTGAATGGTACACCCCCCAGTAAAAGACAGCACAAAAGGCACCACTGGTCCCAGACCTTATGCCCTTGACAAGCTTGCAGAGGTGAATGAGAAAAGAAGGCATCAAGGCAGCAAATACATTTCCTTTCTTTGTCACCTACTGCTGGGCTCTCACAGAAAATAAAAAAAAAAGTCACAAATGGGAACACCTACTGGGCTAAGAAGAAGTGTGTGGGGTGGAAGGCTGTCAAAGACGGGCATTTTATGTCATGTGAACTG
This sequence comes from Equus quagga, assembly GCF_021613505.1. Taxonomy (NCBI): domain Eukaryota; kingdom Metazoa; phylum Chordata; class Mammalia; order Perissodactyla; family Equidae; genus Equus; species Equus quagga. The sequence goes on along the minus strand of NC_060284.1, from coordinate 3,767,568 downwards.
TCACGCACGTGAGGCAGCAGGGTCACTGTTAAGCACGCTGGATTGTCTATCACCAACAGGGTCATGCTGGAAACTACATTTCCCAGAACTCCCTTTCTTGTACACGTCCAGGTTAAAGGTGGCCAAAAGTGAAGTGCTGCGAGATTTGAGAGGCGAAATGAGATGGCGAGAGACAGACACAAAATGTTCCCTTTTATCTCAGGCTTCTCTGATCTGCATTCAGTTCCCTTTCCCAGCTGCTGGCTTGCTCACCAAGGACAACCCCAGGCCCACTGCGGATGCTTCACTGAGAACTCCCAGGGTCAGCAGCCACAAAGAGCCCACCTCCCACGGCTTCTCCACCAGACCTCCCACATGCCCTTCACCATGCCCAGCTTCCAGACACCTCTGCAAGCTCCAACTCGTTCACCTGTACCAGGGCTGGTAACTAAACTTAGAGTTCTTGGCTCCTCTTTCTGGATCTTTGCTTTTCCACTTTCCCCCCACAATTGTGTAGACTCTACTTCTGATAATAAATTCATCATACCAAAATTCTCATAGTGGTTCTGCCTCCCCATTTGAAGCCTGACTGACAGAGTAAGGGAATGTGTCAACCGCAGTGAACAATGCTCCGAGATGGCATTTGGAGAGAGGGAGACTGGCAGTGAGGATGAATGTCTGGCTGGGTTAATGGGAGAACGAGAAGAGATAAGGGTGGTTAAGGGAAGCAACCAGAGCTTCTAAAGAATGGAATTATCAGGGCACAGCAGATGCACAAGATACTCTGGTGGGAAGATACAAGACCAAGGAAGAGATGAGTGACAACAAGGAAGCTTCTTTACTCAGCATCTGCCTGGGCGACCTTCAAATCTCATGGAAAAGAAGTGCCCGCTTCCTTTTATGTTTCCTTGCTCCTGTACAATCGCATTTCATCCATCTGCCTTGTCTGTCTGTCTTTCTCACCGGGCTCAAGTTTCTTTGTATAATATAGCTCTAAAACCTCAGTGTACTATGCAGCACACTGGAGGCTCAATACATGTTACCCTCCTGGCTCCTTCCCTCTCTTCTTCTTCCTTCCTCTCTCCATCCCTTCCTTCCTTTCATGAGTGAAAGAAGCTAAACCATAGGAAAATAAGAGCAACAGGCAACCGAAGATGACCCGGAAAGGTAGGTGTCTGAGGCAGAAACAGGCCACCCTGCCTGCCTCAGCTGTGCTCAGCATACAATAAAATTCATGTCCAAGATGCTCACATCCTTGTGCAAAGTGGAGGGAGGAGGAGGAGACGATACGTGAGCACATCACTCACTTCATGCCTAATGTGAAGTGTTCATGTGGGTGACATGCTTAACACAAGCAAGCACAACACGCTGGGGGACACGCAATACTGAATGGAGAGCTGGCCCCAAAGCAGGTGGGAGAGCACCTCTCCCTCGGAGCGTACCGAGACAGGGCAGCACACGACCTTCACTCACTCCTCCAGCTGGCTTTGAGGGCCTGTTACTTACCAGGCGCTATGTTAGGAACTTTAAACATGTTGTATCTTGTTTGCATATTATCAGAGCAACCCTATGCAGATTTTACTATTTTCACCTTACAGATAAAACCAGGCCTAAAGAGATTAAGCAACTTGCCATAGGCTACACGGCTAATAAATGGAGACTGGAACTCAGAACCTCTAGACATCACACCCTGTGTTCCTCCATGTGTAGTCCACAAAGTGTCTGGGAAAGACTCACACTGGCCAAAACAGATTCCTGGACCCCACCTAAGAGGGTCAGGATAAAAACCTGGAAGTCTGCATTTAAAAACAATACTCTCTAAGCAATCCTTGGCAGATTGAAATACAGGAACCACTGTTCCTAAAGCACAAGGTTCTGCACGGAATCTAGAAGTGGATAAGAGAAAGACAAGACCATAGGTGGGAAAGGGCTGCTGATCAAGACACAGCCTCTTAAAAGGAAGAGAATATGGCCAGCCTGGACACTGAGGGCCAGGGGCCTGCAGAACAAGATGCTTTAGGAGAAGAGCTATGCATTAACAGGTGGGGAGAAAAGAACAGAGCAGCAGAAGGAAAAATATTGAGTATTTTCTCAGATTTGACAATTTACTAAACCCATTCACATACTGTCTCATTTAACAGCAACAAAATCCACCTTAATGAGTACCCAGCGAGTGCCAGGGACCGTGCTGGGTGTTTGCCCTACAGGAGGGCTGATGTTCATAACAACCCTGTCAAGTCGGTAACTGCTGTCTCCACCACCCAGCTGGGGAAGCTGAGGAGGAGACAGTGGCAGCAGAGGCTTCAGGTGGTGACTCTGCAGGGAAAAACGGCATTCACAGTCCCGGTTAGACAGGAGAATCTAGGTCAGCACTTGGGCTTCCTGCAGCTTAAATCAATGAGATAAGTTAATAACCTCCATGCAGCACCAAAATCCAAGAAAATGAAGGAGAAATGAAAAAAAAAAATGGAGCCATACAGAATCCTCTGCAAGACCACAAAAGCGGAGAAGGTGGAGAAAAGAGCAGCTGGTTAGAGAGAGAGATATGGAGAAGGGGACCCCTGGACGCGCCCTGGACGCCAACAGCAGTGGGGAAAAGGCAGGCTGGGAAGGGAGCCGTTGGTTGCCTCTCACACCTTCATCAAAGCACACAGTTATGGTTCTTTTCCATTTTTCTGAAAGCAGCACGCACTTAGAGAGAACCTTCATGTGAATTAAAACTCTTGAAGCGCTACCTACCGTTCATGAGGGCGTAGGTGAGAATCATGACGGAGTTGTTTAGAAAGCTATTTTCCTCACTGATGACACGGAGAGTCGCTTTCTTATCTTCTTCTGAGGAGTCCTTTGATGTGATGCCAGCTGACAGGTAAATGATGACCATGTCTGTATCTAAACAAAAACATACAGATGGAACGTTACACTGGGCTCTGGCTACAGGCGGCAGTTCTGTTTCTTCTTCATCCCCTGGACTTTCTGGCCTCGAAGGCCCGCCTGGCCCACGGTTCCTCCTCCTGCCATCCCATGCTGGGCTTTCATCTCCCTGCCTCTGCGCCGCTTCCATCCTGCCCTCTGTGGGCACAAGGCCTCACTTATCCAGTGTCAGGTAAGGAGAGGCTCCTGATAAATTTACCAGACAAGAGAAGGTGAGCTCCTCTGGGCACCCGCGACTGTGGAATCTGGCCACCCGGGCAAGAATCTCTCCCGCCTGCTGAAACAGGATTCAGAACCTGACTCCCTTCCTCAGGGGCTCTGGGTCTTCACCAGGAACACACATTTTTCGGGGGGCTAGGCTTTAAGCTGGTTGTTCTTCCAGGGGCTCCTGAGACATGTAAGGTTATTTGTTCCTCCACTAAGCAGCTGCAGAAACATTTCTGTTTTTAGAACTCATCAGTGTAGCAGAGCAGTGAAAACACGGACACAGGAGCCGGCTGCCCATGTTCAATCTCGGCGCTGCCACTTACAAGCCAGGTCCGGCAATCGCAGGTGGATTTCTCACCTCTCGCCCCTAAATTTCCTCATCTACGAAACAGGGAAAATGACAGCACTCACTCTGTATGGTTGCTGTGAGGACTAAGTGGTTAATTTAGGTAAAGAGTGAACTCAAGGGGTGACGGCAAATGGAGGGTGAAAGAGAAAAGAAAGAGATCTCCCCACACACACACACACACACACACTCACAACAGACACCGGTAACACACCACACACACACAAATACAACACCACACATACACACAAAGAAGACATATCACACACAAACAATACACACATCACATACACACACACACCACACCACGCACCTGAGACACACACAACACACACCCACAACACACAAACCACCGCTCCCCCAACACAATGTGCACACAAACACAAAACAAAATAAAACCCTCGTATTGGTTGGAAGTAGCACCTATGACTCAAGATTAAAACTACTCTCCAACTGGGGCTCATGAGTAGGGTAACTGAGAAGTCATTTTACCTCAGTGAGAACTTCTTTCAAGTGGATTTACAAAAAAAAAACAAAAGTGGAGAATTTCCCACCTTTAGGGATGTACCAGCAGAGGCTGAGTGACGGCTTTAATGGAGGGAGTGAGGAAAGAGAGCCGGACTTGCACACTATCTTTCTAATCTGAGAGTCTTTGATTCAATATATATTTTTAAGAGATCCTGCGTAGCAGCTTATCTTTTTATTGAAATCGATATTAATATGCTATATGCTTATTTCTTCAGGTCCTTCTTATCACTTAATTGAGGTTACTTTATAGAGTTACTGTGGCAGCAACCTCCACGTTGGTCCCCAGCGGTCCCCCCTCCTGACATTTGCATTCTCATGTACATGTGTCCCTTTGAGCGTGGGCTGGATTGAATGACCGGCTTCTGGTGAATGGAATGCAGCAGAGGGGATGGGCTGTCAAGAGACGGACGAGGTTACGAAGAGAGGGGGCTCCCTCCATGGGTGCGCTCAGTCTCTTTCTCCGAGGGAAGCCGCCAGCATGCTGGAAGCTGGCCTATGGAGAGGCAAGAACCTGAGGCCCTCAGGATCGAATCCCACCAGCCCCCACGGGAGTGAACGTGGAAGTGGAGCCCCCCCAAGTGGAACTCTGAGACGACAGCTGCCCTGGCCAACAGTTCACCTGCAAGCCCACGCAACACCTTTTAGCCAGAGGCACCCAGCTTTGCTGTGCCCAGATTCCCAACCCATGGACACTGAGACAATAATCGCTCATTGTTTTAAGTCTCTGAGTGTTGGGGTAATCTGTCACTCAGCAATAGAGTGATACAGCAATAGAGAAATACAGTTACCCTGCTAAAAGCTATTCTGACAATAATGAGGACCCAGTGCTGGAAGTTCCTTCAGTTTCAGACTCTGAGGCGTCCTTTATTACGCAGAATAGTTAATTTATGTTGTGTCAATATTGTAGACAACTGAAGTGAGTTTAATACAATTTGACTCAAAGAAGTAAATGCATTCAAATTTGCTCTCTCCTATTTACCACTAAGACTTAATACACAGGCAAGTCTTAAAGCCAATTTTGATGTTTGAAAAATTCTCTAATAAACACTAACTGCAAATTTAAGTCATAGTTTTTATTAGAAATTAGGAAGTGAATGCTGATGCAAAAATAAAAAACACAAGTCCATAAGCATAGGAACATCCCTGTTTTAAAGTAGACGTCAATATTTTTCCAATGTTGTAAAGACACTCCTGTAAATCATTTTGTTAGGGCCCTAAATATCTTACTTAAAGCTTCAGAATGGAAAAAGAAAACACTGCTTGACTCCCTAGTGGGGGAAATACAGAGATAGCACGAGACCAACCTGCAGTCTGCAAACATCTGTAAGCACCCTCAGCACCTGACTCCACTCTCACCCCATCCTCAAGAAAACCAAGTTATTTTTCTATTCTTAGACACCAGACCTGCCAGATTTTGCTGATTTATTTGGATTTTTTTACATATTAGGCTATTACCTCCCTAGTCACTCAGAGGCACTTTAAACCTTGTGATTAGTAATGTTAGGGTTGAGTCATTATAGGGGCTTTGGGCAGAGAAAAGACATAACAGGATCTGGAAGAAAATGCAATAGACCCTCCACTCGGCAGGTCCCTGTCTACGCCACCAGCATATCCTGGGGTCAGTATCAAAGGGGGCAGGGTAACATGAATTTGGGCTTTGCCATTAGATCCCCACTCCTACCCATCTTCTTCCCTCTGCTCTAACGTGACCTACCAACCAAGCACTCCCCAAACAAACCCATGACAATTACAACCCCAACGTTATTGACGGTATCAGTTATTGATCGACCATGAGACAGAAAAAGACTGCATGGATAGAAATTTTAGATTTTTCTGATTAGTGCAAAGCAAATTAGTGAACAGCTACAATGATTTATGACATATGGCTTCTATTTATATGGCTACTAATACGGGGCAGACACTCGACTTTCATGCACAGACTAATCCTCATGACAATCCTATGGGGTAGGTCTGACTCATTAGAATAACCCCACCCCATGGCCCTATAACAGGGCCAGGTCCACAGGAGATGCTAAATACATACCTGTGGAATAAACAGAAACAACAATGTATAGTGCAAGCTCCAGGAGTACACAGACCCCTCCCGAGACTGTGAGCCAAGGCTCCCAGCGGTCCTCGGCCATCTTTGGGCTTGGGGCCAATTTAGGAGGTCTGGGGTACCTGCTCTAATTTAACTAGAGCTAGAAGTTTTGCAGGAAACTGAGTATTATCATCTTTATGATGGAATCCTGGATGTTATTATCACCCCCAGTTTGCAGATGAGGAAACCAGGCCTGGAGAGATCAAATAACTTATACAAGTTCACAGGGTTAGAAAAATTTCAGAGTAGGAATCTGAACACACATTGGTTAAAATCCAAAACCCACACACTTAATCACTATGCTACATTGCTTGAGAGCACCTCAAACCCTCCTTAATGAACTGGACAATGGTAATTCCTGAAGTATTTCTTTAAGCAACCTAATTTGGGGTCTTCTTTCTCCAAACCGCCAGCAGAAGCTGTAAAGTGGAGGTCTGTGAACTAAACCTTAGAAATGTCTTACTTGGCCTTTTTTTTTTAAAAGACTCCTCTAGGGGCCGGCCCAGTGGTGCAGCGGTTAAGTTCACATGTTCTGCTTCGGTGGCCCAGGGTTTGTCGGTTTGGCTCCCGGGTGCAGTCATGGCACCACTTGGCAAGCCATGCTGTGGTAGGCATCCCACATATAAAGGAGAGGAAGATGGGCACGGATGCTAGCTCAAGGCCAGTCTTCCTCAGCAAAAAGAGGAGGATTGGCAGCAGTTAGCTCAGGGCTAATCTTACTCAAAAAAAAAAAAGGAGACTCTTCTAAGCATTTAAAAAACAATGCCATCAAAATTTGTCCATGTCCTTGATGATCACTCTTCTAGCTGAGTTTTTGTTTTCCAACACTGAGAAAATCCAAAAATCCCAGAGGAGAAACACTTCCCATCAAAGCAGCCTTCTGCTAGCGTGCAGCACAGGACAGTTTGTGAGGCGGTTTAATGAGGTGTCTATTCACAGTTTTAAAGCTGGAAGAAACGTCAATATTTGAAAATCAAAGGGTTTCACATAAAAATGCAGATTTCTGGCTTCTCTGGAAACAGAAGATGTGGCAACACTGGACAGGCATTCCTGCACGGCAGCCACAGGCTGACAGAAGAGCAGCTGCCCTCTGGATGCAGCCCGTGCCCTTTGGATGCAGCCCGTGCTCTCTGGATGCAGTGCATTCTCTCTGGATGCAGTGCATTCTCTCTGGATGCAGCCCCATGCTCTCTGGATGCAGAGCATGCTCTCTGGATGCAGCCCGTGTTCTCTGGATGCAGCCGTTTGGATGCAGCCCATGCTCTCTGGATGCAGCACATACTCTCTGGATGCAGAGCATGCTCTCTGGATGCAGCCCGCACTCTCTGGATGCAGAGCATGCTCTCTGGATGCAGCCCGTGCTCTCTGGATGCACAGCATGCTCTCTGGATGCAGCCCACACTCTCTGGATGCAGAGCATGC
>NC_060284.1:3604358-3760044 GCF_021613505.1 Equus quagga | reverse complement strand
TGCAGCCCACACTCTCTGGATGCAGAGCATGCTCTCTGGATGCAGCCCGTGCTCTCTGGATGCAGAGCATGCTCTCTAGATGCAGCCTGCACTTTCCGGGTGCAGCCCGTGCTCTCTGGCTTACTATGCTTCCCAAACAATCCTCACTACCTTACCTTGGGCTCGCTTGACTCGTATTCACTGCCTGGCCACTGCCAGTCTAGCATTTATAGACTTAAATGCTAAAGATGGTTTGATGACTGAAGAATCCAGTAAAAGTACTTCCAGTGAGCAAGCTGACATGTAGAAGGCAGCTGATAAATGGCATCTAAAGGTAAATGGCATCAATCAACTGCAATCCATCTTGAATACTTGAGAGGTCAGCCTTGTCCGCTGGCCTTACTGAATCATAGCCAACTTTACACTCAGCCATCCTACAATACTGGTCTGTGGATAGCTGGCACTTGCCAAAGCTGGTAGGCAAAATTCTAAGATGACCCCAACGACCCACAGCCTCTATCATCCTCACCCCTCTTGTGGGAGTGGTTCTGGGAGTAGCCAGTAATTTGCTTCTAACTAACAGAACATGGCAAAAGTGATGGGATGTCACTCCTGTGACTGTGTTACAATGTGGCAAAGATGGAGAGATTTTGCAGATGTAATTGAAGTCTCTAATAAGTCCATCACAAGGGGGAGTAAGACGATTAAACCAAAACGGAGAGTGGGTCTGATTAGACCAGGTGAACCTTTTAAAAGAGGGTCGAAGCCTTTCCCTGACGTCAAGGGCTTGAAGAAGAGATGCTCTCTGCCTAGACTCGAGGAAGCAAGTGGACATGAGGTTCACAGTTGCAAGGAAATTCATTCTGTCATCAATGGAGCTTGGAAGAGGACTCCAGACTTGAGATGAGACCACAGACCTGGCTGACACCTGGACTGCAGCCTTGTGCATTCCTAAGCAAGGACCCCAGCTAGGGTGCACCTGGACTCATGGCCACGGAAACTGTGAGATAATAAACATACTTTGTTTTAAGCTGTTGTTCAGTTTGTAGTAATTTGTTATGCAGAAACATAAAACTAATATGCTATTTACCATCATTAGTTGTAATAATTACAGTAACTTCTTCTTTCTTTCAAGGGCCCAGCATGTGCCAGGCACTATGTGCTGTATTTATCAATGCTTAGTTTAATGCAGACACACTGAAGAGCTTGAAAACATATTTTTAAAATTTATCTTAATAGGATACATTCAACTAAAAAAAAACCCCTACAAATAGATTTTCGAATATAAAATGGAAAAGGACATAGATTCCTTTCAGGAGTTTCAAAGCACGTCTCTTATTTCCAATATCCTTTCCTTTTGCATGCATCCTAATTCCAGATTTCCTTTAATACACGAAAATTAAATTAGAGTGCCTTTGTACATTTGAAGGGCTGTGCTCATCTAAATGACAGCTGGTCAGAAGAAGGAAGGATCAGTGCGGGAACTCCTGCTGCCCTATTTATGTGCACATGCGCACAAGCAGACATCCCTGAGTCAGGGGAGGAGGGAAGGCTGACGATCAGCATTAAAAAGGAGGCGAATATTCCCCTGGGAAATAAATGGGGACACGTTCTTAATCAAGGGGCAGGAAGAAGAGGCTCTGGGAGTGAAGAAATCGGGGAGACTGAACACCTCTGCTTGGAAAAGAAGAGAAAATCTGGGAAGGTCCTAGTTTTAGACGACCATTATGACAACACATGAAAATTTTATCCCAAGTCAGTTTTTGAAAAATCCCTCTAGACGTAGCTGTGTGATCGATTTACAATACATTCCTAGCGCCATCCTTTATTGATTAGTTTCTAAGGCCTCTGAGAGAGGGCACTTACTTGCTTGGGATCTTGTGTTGTTGTTTGTGCTTCGAATCAGCTGAAATGCCTTTTGAAATCCTACTGCGTGCTGGGTGGGACTGTCCAAAGACTTGACGCTACTAACGAAGGTGGACATCTTCCTCTTGGTCTCACTGGTGGCCGGAGACAGGAACGTCTTATAGCACTGGTCGAGGGAGCAAGTCCTGACGGTGTCCGCTACAGTCAACACAGAGATCTGGAGGAGAGAAAAAGAAGAGTTGCTACCTTACCATGTAAAGGTTATTTTATATTCCAGAGAGAACCCAAGGAGTGAGAAGGCCTAGAAAACAGTTTCTGAGAGTTTAAAAATGCGTGCCTGGAGGCATACATCTATCAAATTTGAAAAGGATTAGTTAAGGATTGGTAAGGGGAAGGGACCCTTGAGTTTGGTTTCTGTTCTAAGATGAAGTCAGCAGAATGGTGTTCATATAGAACATTAAAAAATGTATTTCACGCAGAGAGGAATCTTAGCAAGTACTAACCATCTTGGTTTTCCAACTGCAGGTGGAGTGAGGGCAAAAGGCATGGAGTGTGGCTTTAAGGAACTAGATTAGGGAGTTGAAGTCAAAATGATGAAGCAGGAAATGTCCATAGGCAATGGATTAGCATTAGCTGTAAACACACCTGTCTCTGAGGTGTCCTAGAGAGCAGCATTCCCTTCTTCCGTACCTCCCATCAATCTTGGGATAAAGTCTAGCCAGCTGCCAGCATCCAAGCCCCCAAGCCCTCAGCCTTCCCTCCTTAGCATAACTTCCAGTGTGAAAGTCACAACCAATTAGAAGTCTTAACAAGAGCCGCAAGGAAAGTGCAAGCCTTGGCTTGGCAGGGGTGGTTTTCAAAGAGACTTGGAACCAGACCTGGAAGCTGCTTCCTCAAATATTAGAATAAAAACGAAACCACTCTCTTTTCCCAAAGTCATTTTAAAGATGGATTTAAAAATATACATCATAAAACATAAAGTACTTTTAAAAAGGCATTTAAGGAAGACCCAATGTCACGAGGGTCAGTGGGATAATGATCACCTTATCATGTTCATCGATGGCACTGAGGATGACCTGGGCAGCATCCTTGGCGATCTGAAGCTGGGTGTCCGTGACAGAAGCCCCGTGGTCCAGGATCACTACTATGTGCTTTGACTGCGGCCGGACTGTAGAGACGTAGATAGGTCTAGAAGGGGGAGAAGCTCTCTGGGGTCAGTCCTGGTTTAGGTAACAGGCCTCAACCTAACACAGCTGGGAACACTACAGACGGGCAGGCATGCTGGTGTCTGCGTGTTTTTCCAGGGATGGCACAAGGATGGAGAGATCAGCACGGAATGAGAAACCATACTGGTGCACTGAAAACACCACCTCAAGACAACAGTGTGTGTCTGCAGATCAGGGATTGGTGACCTATGTCTTCTAAAGATTACAGCAACCGGGAGAAGGTTTTAAGAAGCAAATCCTTTGAGAGTCTGATAGTCAAAAGTTAACCCTTAGCTTTGCGTGATGCTGCTGCTCGCTGTTACCTGACTTTCTGCCTCAGGAAACGGATGTGCAGAGACAGCACAAGACGGGGGAAAAGGTCCCCTCGCCAGTGCCAGGTCCTCCTTTGCAGACTTACAGAACGGTGCTCTGCTGAAACAGAGCCAGCCTGTAATCTGTGGGCAAGCTGAGCAGCTTTGAATAGCAGGTTTGGTTTTTCTTTCCCTAGCCCACGGCTGCTGCAAAGAGGGGCCTTTCCTCTCTGTACCGAAGCATTTCACACAGGTCAGCCACCAAAAGGCCCCTTATCTGAGCATTTAAAACCATGCCATCAAATTTGTCCAAGCCTGTGATCGTCCCTCTTCTTGCCAGGTTTTTGTTTGCCAACATTAAGAAAAGGGGTTTGGGGGGAGCTCCAAGGGAGAAACGCCCCCCATCAAAGCCGCCTTCTGCGAGTGTGCGGGACAGGAAGGTCTGTGAGAAGAGGTTTAATGAGGTCTCTATTCACAGCTTTAAAGCTGGAACAAATTAGGGGGAGCTTAAGAAAGCAAATCAGCCTCGAGAGACTGCTTTCCTTTATTGACACCCTAAAACACTAGAGTTTTCTGTGAAATGTTAGATGCCAGCTGAGCCACAAAAGCCTGGGCACAAATTAAGAAATGCAGGCAAAGTACCAAAACCCCTCAAAATCCGGCCAAGTTTACAGGAATTGTTCTCAAGCCCAAAGTCCCACATTAATACCAAAGTCCCACTGTATTTTCCCCAGTCGATACCACTGAGCCAGCAAGGACCTGGGCTGGGGAACAAGAATCCAGGAGGGGCGGCTGCAGAAACGAAAGAAGAACAGAAAAGAAAGAACTCTGGCTATCCTAACACTGAAGACCACATCAAATATTGAACTTTTTCTGTCCTCCAAGCAAGGTGAGAGGGTTTTCTTCAGAATGACACACCTCCTCCTTTCCAATTCAACTCACATAAATGAAGAGCACAATATGTGTTTGCGTTGTCACACCAAGTTGTTAAAAAGAGCTTTAGTGGGACAGGTAAATAGTAATGTTAAGTGTATGTTCTGGGAGGTGGTCCTCACGACACAATCAGTATCCACCTGTCCTTTCTCGTGTTGCTCTGCTCTGAAATCCACTCAGCTTCAAAGGATGCAGAACTTGCAAAGGCATCAGATGAAGGCAGTTAGGGCAAGCAAAGGGATGGGAATAGCAATCTATGAGGAGAGGAACACAGATCACTTAGCTAAGGGAAGAGAGGCTCAAGCATTGATTTAATGCCGACTTGGGGTGGAGACGCGTGACACCTTCCAAGTGTAGGTGCCTATTGATTTGTGACAAGGTCCTGCTTTTCCTTTTGGACTACCCCTCATAGGTGATTCCCTAAAAGCAGCATGCCATCTAATCTATCTTCCTAGAAGGAAGTGAGAATTAGATGGTTCATGGTGTCTTTGGTCTCTCCTGAGAGAAGCCAGACTAGAACCCAAGGGCATGGCTTCTGGTCCAATTTCCAAGACATTCAGGTCTTCCCCAGGCTGTCTAGCGAGGGAATGGAAGAAACCATACAAATGATACAAATATCTTTCTCGGGAAAGCACGGAAGTAGTATTTTCCTTGGGGAAAATTTTAGACACAATTTGAAGTCAAGACGAAGGGAGGCTAAAGTGGTGGTTAATTCAGATCCAAAAAGTGGCATGACAAATGGGCACCTTGCACCGGTTCCAGAAGCTCTGGCATCAAACATCTAACACAGCAAAGGGGAACCCATGAGGATTCAAGAGGAAGGTATCTTTGCTTAAGGGGTTCTGCAAATTGTTGAGTCTTGTCACACAATCATGTCACCATCACTGCCCTTCTGGCTGAGTGGACATCTCAAGCCATTTCCATGAGAAAAGTAGGATGTTAACTGTCTTTAATCCAATGTTTTCTAGACAACCTTAAAAGTTCTAGTAGCTGAGATTTACATGTAACTTTCAAAAGGATGGCCAAGCACATTATCATAGAATGGAAGGTTGAGAATGGCAAACTCAACTCTGCGATATGTCATAACGTCTTCTAGGGCTAGGCTTTGAAGAAGGCATTAGCATTTATGTCTCAACAAAGACTTGTGAAGGTCAAAACAGTTTGGGTGTTTCAAACAAGTTAATTTCTTTAGTAAACACCCTGTTTTATTTGGCTTGTTAGATAGTTCTAGAGAAGCTCTGGGCTTTACCATTCGCCCTTCCCCAGCATTCTCACATCCATCTACGTTCAGTGGTGAAATCATTTCAGAACAAACTTCCAACGCCGCATCTTACTGGCAGAGCCAAGCATGTAAATGAGGAGTCTATATTTCATACAGATCACTCTGAAGTGGTAATTAAAACTTTAGCAAGCAAGTCGACGTACCTACTGCGATGCTCGTAGCTGCCCTTACACCGGAACTTGTGTGCTGGGAAAACAGTGAAAATTCCTTCTTCCGAACTGAAATACTGCCACTTAATTCCAGGGTTGGATTTCAGGTTGTCTGCGAGAACTGGAGGAGTGGGGAAGAGGAAATATAAGCCCCAAAATCCACAGGTGCGTGTCAGCTCCTCAGGCATCTGTTTTGCATAAACTGCTTGTAGTCTGAAGAAATCCCACTAGATAGAAGGCTGTAAATTTTCTACTAAATTTTCTTTTTGTCCCTTAAAAAATACCCCATGAATAGGAAATGCAATGAGTATTTCAGCCAAGTGAAGCTATCATTCTTAATACTGCATGGTGACGCTATACGCCCTGGATTACTTTTCCAGCATCAATGATTCATTTCTACTCATCTCTCCCCTCACTGGGCTGGTCCCCGTTTGGCCACGGTACACTTGCTGGCTTGGGGCACAATCTTGAACTGCGAAAAACAGGGATGTTAACAGGCCTAGTCTCCAGAGGGACTAGAGCCATGAGCCTGACCTAGCTCACTCCACACGGAGGGAAGCGGCATAGACGGTACCTGGAAGGCCAGAACCATAATCATTCAGTAAGAGCTCGTGGGAGTGGTTCCAAGGCGCCAGCCCCAGGATGGAGGCGTTCCTCTGTGTTATCTCATTTAATCCGTAAGACAACCCTAAGATGCTATTAATATTCCTTACTCTGGAGTTGAGAAAATATGCTTAGAGAGCTTAAGCAATTTGTCTAAGGCCTCATCAGGAAACGGCCGAGGTGGGATTCAAGCGCAGGGGTCCTGGCTCCTGAGTTCTTTACATCATGCTGCCCCGCCTCCCTTCCTGTGTGCACTGCATCACTGCCACTGGTCTGCAGCTGGAGTGGCAGCCCTCTTCTTGTGTGAAAGCCTGTCCTCAAACCTCCGTGAAGTCTTCCTTACCCTCCTTCACATCAACTCAGTTACACATTATACACTTACCGAGTGCAGAGGACTGTTTCCCAGGATCCGAGATTTACAGAGATGACCGAAACCCAGCCCTATTGCAACAGCTGACATACCAGGAGAGTTATGCAGAGGGAAACAGAACAGAGAGCAATGCAAGGGAAGGAGTCTGAGTGGAAGCGGAAAGGAAGGAAAGTGTGAGGCGCGTTTGACAAAAATACATATAGAGCTCTAAACGCTTTAAAGGGCACAGCCACCCTTTAGTCTGGCTCAGGGGCCAGCGCACTTTTGTAAAGGGTCAGAGTAAAGAATTCTGCCTTTGCGGACCACACGGTCTCTGTTGCAACTACCCGACTCTGCCGTTGCAGTGCAAAAGCAGCCATGAACACCCATAAATGAATGCGTGGGTGGGTGCCAATCAAACTTTACTTACAAACACAGTGGCAAGACGGATTTGGTCAGGGGTCCCCAGCTTTAGGGCTGGTCTGCCCCTGACCACACCATCTAAAATGTGCCACATGAGGACTTAGATCGTGTTCAGTGCCTCACGCCTTCAGCAATTACCCCACCCAACATGCAGCAAGGAGCTGAGCCCATTTCATCCTCACAAAAGCCCCAGGAGAAAAAAATACTACCCCCAAGCGACAGATGAGGAAAGAGGCTCAGAGAGGGGTTTTTTGACCTCCTTGAGGTTTCACAGTGGACGAGAAGAGAGGTCAGTGTGTGACCAGAACGCCTGCCCCCTCTCCACTCCACCAGGGGACCTTCTCGCTGTCATCCCCTGGACTCAGGCAACCACACTCTTCTGAGACCTACGGCTGACGTGAGTGCACGTAAACGTGGAAGAGGCTTTTTCTCCGCCTGTCTCCTGGGGGTCTGGAGCCTTAACCTTGATCTCATATTAGCGCTGTTCTCCAGACAGCCCTGCCAACCCCGCAATAAAAAGGCAAACAGTGCTTTGGAAGTCAAGGAAAGCTGGATGACCTCATTTAAAAGTAACATCTGTAACAATAAACAGGCTACAGTAAGACTATTAAAAAGGGGAGCCAAGGAGAGCAAGAATGTTTTAAAAATAAATCAGAATTCATACAGTGCATGATACAGTTAGTTTCACCACCAGAGATCTTTCTGGTTCCTTACAGTCATTCCGACACTGGAGCCTAAGTACCAGGCGAGCATCCTCAGACCCTCCTGCTGAGAACTCCTTTGGCCTCTGATTAGATTTCATCCATTATTTGGTATTAGAGAAGATGATGGATATGATGGTAATGAGGACCCCAGGGCTCAGAAGCAATCTATCATTGCGGTGTCACCCCAGGCGGGCCTCCCTGACCTAGATGTGGAGGTGAATGGCAGCCCTATTACCCATGCAGGCAGCCCGGGGGGCCTTGCCCATCATGAGAGTCAGTGAGGTGTTCTGACCATTGCATAGCTGGGCAGGGGTCCTGCAAACTCAACTCTCTCCACAGAAATGCTGGACGCCTTCCAGGAAAAAGCTGGGCAGACGCCCAGCCTGTCGGCCCAGGACGCACAGCACGAGGCTTCAGGCTGTCAGTGGGCAGGGTCTGTATCTGTCTAAACGGCTCTGCACGCCTCCCTCGGACAGACACATGGGACGGAGGCAATAAATGTGCTTATCCTCGCTGAAGCTTCTCCCCCAGAGAGAAGCTGCCACAGCCTCTGAATGCCCCAGCGTTCTAGCTCTTCCATCTTCGGGTTACGGGTAACTTTTTGCTCCTCCATCACTAGATTCCAAGATCCTCAAGGGCGAGATGCGTATCTGAGTCATCTCCGATATCCGGAAGCAGAGATTCCCGGTTCTTTTCACATCGAGGCACACAGTCTGAGAGCTGCAGGCTGGAAGATCTGCCCGGAGGTACTATTTCTCAACCGTTTTTTGATACTTCTGAAATCTTACTTTCCTCTAATGCCAAATCCACTTTAAAATCAATTAAATATTGTGACTAAATCAATATAGAGCAATGATAATTCTAAATATGTTTTAAAGTGATAAACATCCCCTTCTCCCAAAACCATTGCAGAGGCAACCGGGACAGAAACAGACAGGTGAATGGAGAGAGAAAAAGCCTGCTCGTCTGATGATTCACAGGACTATACCTGTCAAAATGTATCAACTGTATACGTTAAACACGTGAAGTTTACTGGATGTCAATTATACCTCAAAAGAGCTGATTTCATAATAAAATAGTGGAAATTGGAGCATCATACAAACTAGTTTTACATATGGTGTGCCACTTTTCATAGTTACTCTATGAGTTGGTTATTATACCCATTTTGCAGATACAGAATTAACTTGCTCCAAGCCACAAGGGCAGAGCCATGATTTGCTCTCAGTCTGCCTGCCTCCAAAGGCCTGGCTCTTTCCGGAACACTCCAGTGCGCCTACCTGTCAATAAATCTATCCTGAATGAATTAGCACTCAACAGATCAAAAGCACACCGAGTACTTCTTGAGAGGTAGCAAGAATAAACACTTCGGTGTTTCTCAAGCCGAGTAAGTGGTTGCATTAGTTTGTAAATAGACAATGTAAATAAATACAATGAAGAAGACATTTGACAAAAAGGAAGGATTTCACAATTGATGTAACACACAAGGCTAAAGGGAGCATTTACTCTTGCAAGACAACTGCTGAACTGCTGAAACTGAGACATACCAGCAGGGTCATCCAAGGTCTTGGGGTCCACCATTGACCCCACGGGCTGGTTTAGCTAGAAAATGGCAGGGACACAAGCCACAGAGTCAACAGTAGTTACAGCACCCACGACTCTGAGCGACATCAAACAATCAATAGCATAGTTTAGATAATAGGAGTTTTTATTTGAGAAACTATATAGCTGAGACCTCGTAATTATTTTGTAGGTGTTCCACAGGTCAGAGATGTGAGCCTTAGGGGTCTCTTCCTTTCACTGCCAATTGCAGCAGCATGAGAAAGCCATCTGGACGAGGACCGTGGCTATTTTGCATTTTCTACTTAATTCGAGTTGGCGTTTAGGAACTAGAAGGAAGACCCTGATAAATGAGAATAAGCCACGGGGTTAAGTCCCATCTCTAAGACTGGAAAGCCCTCTGGCCCTAAATTGACTCTACAGCATCCAGAGGCACCTTTCTAAAATGGCAAGCAAATCCCACCACTGATTTACTCAAAACCCTTCAAAGGTCTCCCACTCTACCTCACCTGGTATCAAATCCAGACTTGATGAGGCCCTGAACCATCTCCCTACTCCCCACACTCTATCTCAAGAGCTATTCCGTTCCATTTTGCCAATGGGCCAAGCTCTTTGCACGAGGTGATCCTCAGGCCTGGAATAACTCTTGTCACCGTCTCAGAGAGACCTTCCCTGACCACTCTCCTTATTATCCTTTCTCATAGCACCCAGTTTTTTCCTTCATAGCAGATATTGGTAATGTTCTGTGTATTTAATCTGTGGCTGGCTGTTTCACGTCTCTCACACAGAGTTGCTGTGAGCCCCATGAGGGCAGGAGCCAAGTCTGTTTTCTTCATCACAACCCCATAGCCCGGCACACGCCTGGCATCTAGGAAACCCTCAAAATCAGTCGTCACTGAGTGAACCAGTGAACGACGGCCCTGGCCGAGGCTCTTCGTGTCTGTCCCCCGTGAGATTCCGCGATTTCCTCATCTTTGAAGTAACAGATTTGACAAGGTGTTCCCAAAGACCCTTTAGAGACCCAAAGAGAAAAGTGGATAGAAGGCAAAGAATGAAGGCCAATGGGCAGGAAGCATCCAGATTTACAACCAGCGAGAAAGAGCAAACTTCTAATGGGCTTTGATCAAATTTATGCAAAAAAAGGAGGAAAAAAGGAACAGCTTCCTCACTTCTCCTTGACTTAAAGCTGTAGGAGAGCACTACGAGATTACTAACAGTGAGCCCAGACTAACTGCAGTATCCAAACAGCACCGAGGACTGCTAAGATGAGGACAGGACTGCTAAGATGAGGACAAGGGAGAAACTTAACCCGGGCATTTGAAGGACAGCAGCTCCCTGTGATGGCTCCTTGCTTTTTCCCACCATCCCCCTTTGCAGTGGCCTTCAGCAAGCTGACTTTTCTCTCTCTCACAGTTCCTACGCTAATTCTAAGCACAGACAAACCATTTTGCAATACCCATTGGCTGGTTTTTCTTCAACCACAACAGACAAACTGTTGTCAGAAAAGTAGCTAAAAAATGTGCTTCTCCCCGTTTGAAAGGTGCTCTGTACTTTCCATTTATTGAGTCTCAAGATCAACCTGCAGACAGCACACTAAACCATCTGTGGATAATTGTAACACGTGGGCCCCACATTTGTGGTCTCCAAATATTTCCTTTCAATTTCACCATCTATGTCTGACCAGTTCTTATACCTTCAGCCTCTCCAGTCAAGACAAAACCAAGCAGGTCCCCAATTCCTTGTCTGCCTTCTCTAATGCACAAACCACCAGGCTGATGAGAGAGATGGATTACAAGCCACTCGTAGTTGGACTGTGTGTTCTGTTTTTCCTAACAATATTATCCACCAGAGGCAGGGACAAAAAGAAAATGCTCTATAATAGAAAGCTTGTTGCCTCCCACCTCAAGGAACGCGGGGATTCCTGACGCCCAGCCCAACACTACTCAGCAAAACACACAAAGCTGTCAACTTCCCACAGCCTGCCAAATATAAAATACAGTGTCCTACATACACAGAGCTGCAGACACACAAAACGCCCAGACTTCCTCAACAGACCAGAAATTACATCGCACCTTTCAGTAATATTCTGTGCAACAGCAAGCATTTTGGAGGGAAATAAAATAAATTAACGTTCCGAGGACTCCAAACAAAACCCCTGGCATGCACCTTTCACATCTTTCCAATTCCTCCTTCTCCTTGCTTCCATCCTATCGTTTTACCATGTATTCTGGAACCGCTGTATTTCGTGGACCCCGATACTGTCTACGCTGCTCTAGAAGTGGGAAGCACATTGAGTATTTGACCTTGTTCCAGGACTTTGCAAAGTCTTTTATATATCTTATCACAGTTAATTCTTATGACAAGCGTATGAGGTAGGTTTTATTTATTATTTAGGAAACCAAGGCACATAGAGGTTAACTTTCCCAAGCACGTAACAGCTAGCAAGAGCCAGAATGTGGAGTTTCTCCAAAGAGATATTATTCCCATTTTATAGCTAAGGATATTCTGGCTCAGAAAGGGTAGAGAGACTTAAGCTCTGAGCCCTGAAGGGATCCAGACCATGCAGCCCAGTGACTCTGCCACCATGTGGATCATGCTGGCTAAAACCCACTGCGAAAGTGACACTAATGGCAGGTGACCCAGCTCTCTCACTGTCTTTACTTGAGAGTAACACTAAGGAGAGGACATCCTCAAACCTCTGATTCTGCTCCAAGCTTACGGCACTTCATATCCATTCCAGGTGATTTATATAATGCAAAAAATAACCAGTCTATTCTGTCCTTGACTCAGTTTAGATGGCCTGGTCATGGGCTCAGAGAATCCAGAATCAACTTCTGGGACAATCCAAAAATCAGTCTAGGATCTACTGCTCTACTCTCTTCCTTTCTAGGAGACCATGCCCAGAGGACCCAAAGGCCCAGGCGGTCTCCGAACATTCATGGAAGGAGCCAGAGAAAATAAACAGAGGTGGAGTCCTCAAGCCTGGCTGATCATCAGTCAGCTTTTGAAACCTACAGATTCCCAAGCTCTACCAAGCCAACACTCTGGATCACTAGGTCTGGGCTGGGGGCCAGGTGACTCTGATAATCACGAGGTTTGGGACAACTGGACCAAGATATTAAACTCCATTGTCCCATCTGTTTCCTCAGCTTCACCTTCTTCCTAGATTGTCTCTCCATCTTCAACATATAAACATTTTCAAGTTTCCCTAACTTAAAACACTATTAGTCATAATAAAACTATACCCTTTCTCTCCTAAGTTATCAGTGACCTTTCTCCTTTTCTCAGCCAAGCAATTTGGGAGAGTGGTCTACACGGACTTTCTGCTTCTTGCCACCCATTTGCTCCTCATCTAGCCATCTGCTCATGCCAGGGCCCCTCCAGCAGCCTCCCCCTCGACTTTTGGATGGTCTTATTAACAGTCCATCCCAGTTTCCTCCTTCCTGCAGGCTAACTACACTTCCACCACTTCTCCACAAAGCTCTCTGGCCTCCCCGGCTTGACGTCTGTCAGTTGGTTGCCTTCAAGGGAAAAAACAAAACAGAAACCAAATCCAAACCAAACTCCTGAGACTTATATCCAAGGCCCATTAAGATCTGGCCCAGCGCTACCTTCAATGCCGGCTGTGGGCTCACCTCCATCTCGACAGCACTGAGCGCTGGGTTATAACTGTAGTGTCTGTGGATTTTCCTCCTCCTCTCGCCCCCCCAGCACACACGTATAACCACCAGGTGGGGAGCTCTCTGAGGGTCTGAATTATCCTGGAGTCTGCCACAGTAACTGCCACACAGTTGTCACCAGAGAGAAGCTCTTTATGACAGAGAGTGAGGAAGCGGTCAGGGTCGATTCTGGGTCTCAAGCTTCAGTAACTGAGTAAAACAGAGCTGCTGTTAACTGTCATCTGGAACAAGGGCCGAGGAGGAGATGTGGGTGGGAAAGAATATTACAGGTTTGATTTTACACATAAAGAGTCTGAAGTGTCAGCAGGCAGAATACAGTGGTGGGGACATACCTCTTTATCTTAAGCAGTCTATTGTAAGGAGGCCACTGGAGTAGGAGTCAGGACACACACGTTTAGTCGTGTCAATACCAATGATTTGCTGCTGACTTTAGCTGGATCAATTAAGCTCTCTGGGCCTGTGCCTCATCTATAAAATGGAGCAGATACTTGTCCTTCGTACCCATGGTAAGAACAAGACAATAGTATAAAATGGTTTATGAGGTACTAAGAAGCCAAGAATTCATTTTCTGTGTACACTGTATTTGGACTCAGCATCATCAGTTTCATGCAAATGATGTCATTCATCTGCGCAGTTGGTGTCACTCTCTACACCTGTGACATCCATGTGTGCTGATGTGCTGTGAAGCACAGGAAACCAGTGCTACCTTACAGCAAATCACGACCACATCCTTTCCTTTCCTAAGGTCCTTTCAACGTCTTGCTTATCCCATTATAAAGATGAGGAAACAAAAGTACAAAGAAAATCCTACCTCCATTCACTCAATGAGCATCTACTGTGCACCTGCTATGAGCAAGGCACTGGACTGGGGACTCGGCACCCAAAAAATAAAGTAGGAGTAGAGGGTTAAGTAGATGCCCAATATAAAAACTAAGATTCTATAATGAGAACGTACCATAGAGTAAACTGACCTCTGAAGGGCCGTCCCAGCGTCTAAGCTCCCTGGGGGGTGGCTGAGGACTCTGCTGAGGCTTATGTCAACCGTCTTCTCCCACTGCTCCATCCTGCTTCCTTCCCCTCCCCCACAGCCTCCATCTCAGACTCTGCCTCCTGGTTAACCCATCCTGCTCAACAGCTGAGGAACTCTTACCTACTAGGGTCAGGGAAGGTGACAAAGAACTTAGACACCAAGGAATGAGCAATATTTTACAAGTCAGAGAAGGCAGGCATTGTGTTCTAGGATGAAACAATAACGTGAACAAAAGTAGGGAGGAGTGACAGAGGCTGGTGATTTGAAGAAATGAGAGCAATTCCCTGTGGGTAGAGCGCAGAGGGCTTCAGGAGGAGGAGGAGGAGGAGCAGAAGACGCAGTTGAAAGGCCTCCACCTTTATCTTAGAGGTAAAGGGAGCCGTCAGAGGTTTTTGAGAAATGGAGTGACAGAGCAGGTATTTTCACAACAGCTACAGCATGCAGGATATACTGAAAAAGGGAGAGCATAGAAGCAGGGAAGGCTTTCAGGATGCTTCTACATTAATTAGTCTTCTAGAAAGGCAGCAAAGATCTAAGGTTCTGGCATTAGCAGTGGAAAAGACAAAAGGGATTCAAGATACATCTTTGAACTGCGAAATCTGAGCCAAGTTTTCCCTTCAATGAAAAGAGGATAATGAGACCTATGTCATAAGTTGGTGGGACGCGCAGGAAGAGGAACACACAGGTAAATGCCTAGGCAAGGTGTTTACATATACTAAATACTTGACAAAGATTCATTCACTCATGCTCTCATTTGGTCACGGACTCAAGCCAAAACTGTTAAAACCTGGAGTGGTACTAGGTGGAAAAGGGTGAGGAAGAATTGCCAGTGTAGCCAGCATGGGGGTACCGACAATTGCAATAGTGAACTCAGACTGGGGAGTGAGTTCAGAGGAAAGTTTGGTTTTTGACTGATTGCTTAATTTTTGAGGGAGCCACAGGACAATCACAGAGAGATGTGTGTCCTGAAGTTGGCGACACAATAAACACACTCAGACACAGGTCAGGGCCGGAGACGGGGATGTGGAATTGGCAGCACATGGTGGGAGGTGAGGTGAGAGCTGATGAGGACACTCAGGGAGGTACCATTTAGTGAAGGGAGGAAGTTGGTAAAAAGAAGACATGTGGAGACATCTACCCTTTGGAACAGAATAAAGGAGGGGAGCCTGAGGAAAGAAGGGAAAAGGACTGAGCAGAGAAGGAAGAGGAGAAACAGAACCCAAAGGACTACAGAGTTTCAAAAGAGAAGTTCACACATCAAGTGTGAGGAAAACTGGGAGGGGTCACTTGAAATCCTTCAAGGGAGCAATGAGACAGTGAAAACCTGGGCCAATCTAAATGTCGGACTGGAGTAGACTGGTTAATGCACCAATATGATATAATCATGACTACAACGCTATAGATTTATTGACATACACACAAAAGAATATTCAGGCTACATTTGCTAAGCAAAAACAAAACAGCAGGCTGTAACCATTATGATCATGTGTGTTATGAGAGCATTTACATGAGAATACATGTGGCTAATAAAATCTCCTCAAATCAGCATCATAGGGTTGTTGAGAAACTATAAGAAAGACTAGACTTTGAAGTAGCTCTCAATATAGAAATAGAGCTTGAAGGGAGGTCAAGGTGATGCAAAGGGCCCTCTGTCCGCGTACTTCACTGTGTATGTGTGTGCATGTGAGCGTATGTGTGCATAAACACATACTCAGACATACATATGAACATAAACGGAATCACAGCACCTCAGTAATCTAGATTTCTAAGTGACTGAATAGTTTTTAGATGTTATACAAACAATTACCACATCTTCTATGACATTAACGCAATCCTGAAGCTGGGGTAAGGAGGTACAAAAACAAACCAGAAATTTCTAGTATAGTTATTTTTACTCTTCTATTTTAGTTTTTAGGTAGAGTATAGCTTTTCACTGCACTAGTATTAGCCTATTTAAGAGGTAATTTTCATAGTACTTTAAAGAATAGTGAAGACCCTATAGCACATAGCCAATCCTTGTCGCTCAACAGAAGGAAGCGATGAAGCCACTGAAATCAGCAGCACAGTCAGGCTCCAGGCTCCAGCACCCGCCTGGGCCTCCTACAGCATCCACCGCCGTAACGTGACTTACAAACGCCCCGACACCCCATGAATCCGTTTCTCAATGAAGACTGCAACACTACCAAGATTGAAGTTTGCAACTTCAAATGCTCTTTAAATCAAACACAATAAAGTAAGTCCAGACATTTCTTCTTTCGGCGAGAAAGACTAACTCCCACTTCCACTCTCACCTCCATTGCATAACTGAAGAGAGCAAGAGGCAACTTTCCTTGGACTCTTCAAATAAACTCTCTTTAGGGATCAGGCTACACACAAGAAAATAGCTCAGCAGGAATTTGAAAAAAAGAAAAAGAGAGAGAGAGAGAGAGAAACTAGGGATAAAAGCAGGAAGGAACCTGAGCAAAACATTACCAGCACCACAATATAACACATGCCCCGTCAAACATCAGTTATTTGAATGGAATCAGGGAGAAGGAGTCAATTTAAAAAGTCAAGATCTGGCAGGGGTGGTCAAGAAAAAGAATACACATGTGCGTTGGATGGATGGACACATGACCTGGTTTTGGATAAATGAAGCCAGGAATAGTTTACAACTTATGTGAGTCTCTTTCCACCTAGTCTGAAAGGCAATCTGAAACTGTGTTATCAATTAGGGACCCATTGATGGATTATATACAGTCTGAAAGAGCCTCAGGCTGGACATCTTACAGATGTAAATATCAGACATGTGATAGCCCACCAAGTACATTAATTCTGCTCTGAAAAGGGGCATGAGCCAGAGAGGAGGAAAAGGGGGAGCTCTGAGGTCAGCCCTCACCGTCTCCCACTCCTCTCACATTACAAATGACTGCTCAAGAATGTGGACTTTGGGAAGCAGCCACAGCCTGGTGGAATGTCACAAAACTTCAAATGCAAGCAAGTCAGTTCTCAAATACCTGCATATTGCCAAAAGCTGCCTGTAAGTCTAGCTACGTCAACTGTGCTGAGAACAACGCTTGTTAGGCAGTACGTTATACTTGAAGCATGTTCTTAGAAATAGCAGATTTCAAGATCTGGTCTTTAACAAATATCCCCACCCTCACCATCCTCTTCCTCTCCACCTCCTGATTTTTCAAACCATCCCTCCCTTAACAAATAAGTACTCAAATAAAACAGCATTTTGTCAGGATCTCTAATTATTTGTGCAGCTGAGTTCTACTCCAAAACTTCAGTCATAGAAGATAATTCTAATATAACTACAAGGTCTTCAACACATCTTCCTCCACCTCAGTCTCAGCTGATGATCTTGCTTCCTAATTCTCTGAGGAAACAGGATCACTAAAAGGGAACGTCTCCAAGTTCTCTATGCTACATGGATCATTATGGGCACACTTACTCTACCCTCACTCCTCTCACTAAGAATGAACGCTCTGTGATTCTAGCCCCCACTTGGAACCCAACCATCTCTTGCCCAATCAAGGAAAAGGCTCTAGCAATCACCTCCCTTAGCTCCTTTTCTCTATGAGATTAGCTTTTCTCTACCATATTAGATTTCCTCTAGGGGATCATTTCCTTTAGCACATAACCTTGCTGTACATTCTTTCAATTTAAAAATATTCTCTTGACGCCACATGGTCCTCCAGCTCTCCTTTAAGCAAAACTTAGGAGTTCAAGTACTTACTGTCTCCAACACTTGTTACTTCTTAAGCGCTTGAATTGACTAGGATCAGCTGTTCATTCTATTCTATAATTCCAAACAACTCTTGTCAAGTTCACCAATAACCTATATGTTTAAAAATCCAGTGGTCAGTCAGTTCTCTTAGCCTTCATCTTACTGGACCCAGTTAACACGTGATTTCTCCCTCCTCCTTGAACCACTTTCTTCACATGGCTTCAGGGAGATGGCTGTCCTGGTTCTCCTGCCAGACTGACTTCCTTCTCAGATTCCTTTACTGCTTCCTCTTCATTTCAGTGATCTCTAAGTGGTAAAGGTCCCCAAGACTCAGTCCCTGGACCTCTTCTCTTTTCTACCCACAGCCACTTGCTTTGTGATCTAATTGAGTCTCATGATTTAAGTACTACTGATGCACAATGAATCTCAAATTTAAATCTCCAGTCTGGCCCATTTCTCAGACTCCAGACTTGGATATCCACCTGCCTATGAGACGTATCTGCTTGGATATTTAATACACCTCTCAAATTTAACTTTTCCAACACTGCGATGTTGATTCCCTGCCTCCCACACAAACCTGCTCTTCCCCCAGCATTCCCTGTCACAGTAAATGGCAACTCTGTCCTTCTCGTTGACAAGGCCAAATACCTTGGAAGTCCTGCCCAACTCTTTTCTTACTCTCACAGTTCCTCCCCTCCCCCCATCCAATTAATCAGCAAATCCTACTGGTTCCACCTTCAAAACATATTCAGAATCCAACCACTTCTCACCACCTCCACCGTTGCTGCCCCATGAACGCCGTCATCACCTGACAGCTGGGTTTTGGAATAACTTCCTAAATGGTCTCTCCCTGCTCCCACCTTTGCCAGCTAGGGCCTATTCTTGTGGCAGCAGCTGGTAACCTCTTAACCTAAGTCAAATCACGTGACTTATCTGCGGGAACTCTTTCCTCCCCCTCCCCCAACAGCTTCTATCTCATTTGGAGCAAATGCTCAAGTCCTTATAATGGCCAGTAAAGCAAGGGTCTTGGAGATCTGGCCCCAAGCACCTCCCTGGCCTAACCTTCTTCTACTCTCCTCCTTTATTCACGGAACCGCAGTTATAGGGGCCTTCTCGCTGCTTCTGAGCACAACAAACATTTTCCCAACTCAAAGCCTTTGCCTGGGATACACGTCCTCGTTGTCCCATGGTTTACAACCCCACTGGGGAGCCCCTTCCTTCTCTCTCCTCCCTCCACGCCATCCCCCCCAGGCCCCTCAGGTCTCACCCTGTTACTTTCCTCCATAACATCCATCATCACCTGACATGCATATTTACTTCAGATCTATGTCTCCTGGCTCCTAGAATATAAGCTTTTTGTTTTGTTTACAGCTGACCTAGTACAAAGCAGAGTGTCTACCACACAGAAGGTGTTTGATAAAATAATTGTTGAATAAACTCTACTGTACTTATTCATTCCAGTTAGTAGGTAGGAGGCCATTACTGGGCAGAATGGCTTCTGTCTTTACTAAGAAAAAGGCACAGTAATACGACTATTGATGATGGAGATAGATATCAACAATATGCTCATTATCAGAAATAACAAACAGATAGAAAATAAGGCAACGAGAATGTAGCCCTGGCTGCAGTAACTTCCAGATCCTCCAAGGTCTGGCCCAGTGAGGTGAGCGATCCTGGCAGTGGAGCATTGCTCTGGGTCCCAGGTGAGCATGCATCACGCTGTCTGCCCCAGTCCACGCTTTATAGTGTCCCAATCACACAGCCAGGAGGGTGCTGGGGCTTTGTCCAGAACCTCAACACCAGCACAAGGATCTACAATCAAAGATGTGTGAAAAAAGATACTGTCTACCAGAAAGGAGTGGAAATACATTCGAAAGTAGTCTATCATTCTTTCTTGTTTTATTTTCCCCTTGATTACAAAAGTAATGCAGGCCTGAAGTTAAGAAAATTAATAAGGAAGTAAAAATACCTTATTCTTCCATCCCTAAAAGATAACTATTAACTTTTATGTACGAGCCCTTCTAGATCTCATATATACAAAATACAGTAAGGCACTATTTTTTTCTTATTAATGCAAATGGGTAGCCCAGAAGTTAACACGTGTTGTAAAAATTTTAACTACACAAAATGTCGGATTACACTGTCTTTCCGGAACACCTTTAAATTTGACCCTACTCAAAGATGGCTATTTCTACCTCAGGTCTTCATCCCCAGCAACATGTCGCCTGTTACTGAGCATATCTGAAGAAGAGAAGGTAAGTACTGAGTTTGGGAACCGGAAGACTCAAGTTCCACCTCCGTGTCCTGTGCAACTATGGAATCGTCCATAATTCATTTTTTCTGCCCATTCCATGCCCTTCTCTGCTCTCTTCAATTATTTTTTATGAAAAGTATTTCTCCTGAGCTTCCTTTCTAGTAGTAAACCCCACCTGCTCCAGAAGGCCCCCAGATTCTCTGACCAACAAAAGAAATAACTGAATCCATTATACACTGGGTCTACATAATATACTCCTGGCAGGTCTAAGCTGGACCATTTAGCTGGCAGCTATAGTTTTCCTCTCCTCAAGCCACATAAAGCTCACAAGTCTTTCTTTCTCGACCTAATAGATTACCTGGTTTGTGTATACAATTCCCAAAGACCACAACTCTTCCCCTGGGCCAAGGCTGGATAGGACTCTAAGAGTAAATATCCTGGTCCTCTGGCTGGCTTCTCTCTTGGGTTTTACAAGTCTGCAAGAGACCTGGAATTTGGGAAGTACAATTCTTCATGTTTAAGGATTAGACCTTTCACCTCTCCAGTCATAAGGGAAGTCTTAGGACCCTTCTGAGCCTCAGATTCTTCCTTGCTAAAACCTGAGGATCGAGGCTGGTGGTGACTTCTAAAGGTACTTTCAGCTCTTAAAAGGCAAATCCCTTGGGTTCTGAGGCCCATTAATCAACAAGCGTACATAACGAGACAAATAGGGGGAGAAAAATAGACTGCAACTCCAGGACAAGAAGGCAGAGACACTATGTCACTTTGAAGCTACATATAAGTACATATACATGTATTATTTATATTAGTTATTACTATTATATACGACTGAGTTCCAACAAGACCAGGAAGGAAAGTTCAACCTCAATATATGGCAACATGGCACTGTTTATTAGTGGAAAAGCTCCCTCATCCTTCTTCCAAAAAACCCCAAAACAAATGAAAAATTATAATTAGGGAATACAAATGAAATTCAGCATCTACTCCTGCAAAGATAACTGGTTCTCTAGAATAACCTTTTAAACGACAAATGTGTAACTCCTAACAAATGAGATCATGAACTGAAGAGTCTAGCAAGGTATAGCTATGCAGTAAATGCTTGATACAACATTCTCAGCTTGGTTTTCTTCTTCCTTTCCATCTTTTGAGTGTTAACTTTCCAGAAAGAAATATCCTACTTTAAGTATATGATATTTTTTTCTTCAGAACTTAAAGGAAAATGTCGGAAGCAATACAATTGTTCAACTTGAATGTGGCAGAACACAGTTCACCTTTATAAAACCAAGAGATTACTGACCTGAATTTAAGTCTCGTCCTGGATTGAAGGCCCGGCTATTCACAGTAGTAGAAAGTCGATCACAACTAATTGTTCTAGATACATTGGTATTAAAGTTCCCATCAAATCTGAAAAAACAAAAGAGAATTAGCAATATTTCTTTAGTGGTTATTCACTCCACAAAAAGAAACCAACAAAAATCATAGTTAATACTGTGTACAAAATAGGTCAGCTCAGAAACAATAAAATTGTAATTTAGATTTTAAATGTCAAAAAGAATCACTTCAGAA
This sequence comes from Equus quagga, assembly GCF_021613505.1. Taxonomy (NCBI): domain Eukaryota; kingdom Metazoa; phylum Chordata; class Mammalia; order Perissodactyla; family Equidae; genus Equus; species Equus quagga. The sequence goes on along the minus strand of NC_060284.1, from coordinate 3,738,441 downwards.
CAGTGTTGGGGGGAAAATGTGTATCTAGAAGGTTTTAGAAATCAAGTTCAATTCTAAGGAGATAAAAATAACCAATCGCCAATCTTTCCACCAATGAATCTGAGTCAGGTTCTATTGATAAAATCATAGAGAATAGACGTGCCAAAATTCAGACTAGAATTACAAAATTCAGACTTGAGCTCTGATGTCCTATACGAAACAATTCTTTAAATTATCCTATCTGAAAACCAATGACCAAGAAGAAAAATCGACAGTAGTGGACGAGAAAGAATGGCTGTGGAGTGGGAGAGACCTAGATTTGTTTCCACTCTGTCACTATTAAACACGTGACCGGGGACAAATTATTCAGTTTTTCTGAGTCTCAGTTTTCTTATTCAAAAAAAGCAAAAGAGATAGATAATAGGACTTATTTTTCAGAGCTGTCACCAAGATTGTAAATAATGTACCAAAGTTCCTCTCATGGTACACGACACAGCTTGCACCTTCCAGATTGTAACGTAGGTAAGGTCAAGGTGTTTTTCAATGTTCAGTGGTGGTGCAATGCTAGTGCTCTGGCTAGCACAGATCAAAAAGTACTAGTGTAACCAATGACTCATTTGCTAGAACAAGCCAATCTGCAAGAAAATAACAGGAAAATACACCAACTCATGTACCAGTCACTAAGAGTACTTTTAAGTGAATTTAATCCAGAAGTAACAAAAGAGAAAGATCTTGGACTTCTAAGTAACCTATTTAGGATTGCAGATACTGAGAAGACTCATGAAGTTTCCAAGTGTTCCCTCCAAATCAACTCAATCTGGAACTAGGTTTTTTAAAACTTGTGTTAAAATGTGTATGTCAGATAATGAATACCATTAATGAAATTCCATTAACACAGGTAGAGAAGCTATATATCCTGGGCGAAACACTCCTCAAAATCAAAATCTACTTGCACGTGAACTTTGATTATCTGTTGAGCACACCTCATGATTTATAAGATCTACTATATTGAACTCATTGTATAAGCAAGGGCACTAGGTTTTCACACAGTGTGTTGGGTTCCAAAGCAAAAGTTAAACAGTTTTGTTTTGACCCATATCATCTCAAAGGAGGAGGTGAGTGGATTTTAAGAGACCCTTAGTCCAACCTCTAACCCAGTACAACATTATGTCAACATTGTCAACTGTGCCTCCACGAACCAGCTGCTTCACCAACGTGGTCACTCTTCTTGGATCTGCTCCAATTTGTCTAGACGAGAAGACTGCTGCTTCAAAAGCCACAGACGGAGGGAAAGGAAGAGATTAACACACCAGCAGCTGCCTGAGTGCACGCTGGCAGAGCAACATGAGCTCACTGTCCCTCTCTTGTTTTAGCATTTGAGCATCTGTGAAGCAATAGCAGCATTACATGAGCAACCGCCTTGCTCTCCGTGCTGGAGAGCCACATTACATCTATCCCCTCACATTCTTTTAAATAAAAGACCAGATAATATTTAGGCGGCCATGTGGGCTATACGGTCTCTACCACAACTGCTAAACTCTGCCATTGTGGTGTGAAAGCAGCCAAAGAGAATTCACAAAGAACGAGCGTGGCTGTATTCCAATAAAACTTAATTTTCAAAATACGCGGTGTGCCAGACTTGTCTAGACCAGGGCAGTCTAAGAGTATTCTCTGAGATGATGAAAATGTATTATTTTTGCACTGTCCAATATGGTAGCCACATGGGGCGTTTGAAATGCGGCTAATGTAACCAAGACATTAAATTTTCTATTTTGTTTAACTTTAATTTAAATGTAAACAGTCACTGAATAGTGGCTACCATATTGGATAGTGCAAGTCTAGAAGGTTCTGCTGATTATTCACCTAATCATCCTTCAGGTCTCTGTCCACTTGTCACTTTCCGAGAAAGGCTTATCCTGAGTGGATGACTTCCCAATCTATGTCAAGTGCCCCCATCTTCTCTCAAAAAGTGTCACCATTTTTAATTTGTGGCTCCATTTGTGTATTTTTTATGGATGGATTTTCATGCCTCAGGCTACATGAATAGACAGGAACTTCCTGAGGGCAGTTACCACATTTTGTTGGTTTTCTTTACCATGTGTACATATGACTCTTAGCATTGTTCTTGTCAAAAGCAGGCGCTCATAGTAACTGATCTTCTATCAACAGGGCACCAGTGCCTATCCCTGTCCTTGGCTCCCCAGAGGGCTCCAGAAATCCTAGCAGGTGAGGACCAGGACTCGGATAAATGGTTCCTAATTCTGAAAGCCTAGCCACATCAGAATCCCCTGGGATGCACGCTGGAATGCTGATTCCTGGGCTCTACCCTGGAAGAGTCTGATTTAGTGAGTCTGGAGTGAGGCCCAAGAAGCTGAGTTTGACAGGCTCTCCAGAAACGAGAAGCCCTCCAATCCTGCCACGTAGATTCCTTCAGAAATAAAGCAGTAGAATGGCTTTCTGCATGAGCACAGGTACTTCCCAGCATGCCTCAAAGAGATCAAGGACAGAGGGTCTTCCAATTTGAATCAAGAGAACAGAATAGTTCTTAGGAATACCTGCAACTCTCATCTGGACTTTGCTGTACAAATTACAAACCCCTTTAACACTTGCCCATTTCACAGTTGAGAAAAGTGACACCACGGATCATACAGCAAGTCAGGGACCTCAGAAAGACTTACACCCGTCATGCAACTCCCTGTTCGAGGATGGGCCACATACCACATGGCTTAATTTAAGTGACACATAAGGAAGAACTTGCTAAAAGGGACAACTCAGGAGAGTTAGTGACAGTTTCTCCCAGGAAAAGTATAAACCTGGAACGGCACTGTGTCCATGGATGAGGTCTCCACAGCCAGGACCCCTGCTACAGCCTCTGCCCTTGAGAAGACTGAAGTGCAGTGTTGAGCACGCAGAGACTCCCTGGGCCTTTGTGAAACGAACACTCGCTCCTGGGGACCGGGGAGACCAGGGAACTATTTTTATAGGTTTTCCTCTCTGTACTCAAAGGATCATCTCTGAGAGCATTAAAGAAAACATTTTTATAACAATAAAAATGGAAGTGATTCATTAACAAAAGTCTGTGCTCAGTAAATATTTGTCAGTCATAAAAGGGTTTCACAATGTAGTACTTGTCATCAATAATCTACCCAGCCTTCTCTTGCCACGATCTCCAAACTATAGTTCTAACCAAACCAGTCCCTCAATACATGTTTCTCTGTTGGATCCGGACTGTGACGCTCTGCAAAGCCCAGCTCTACTCATCCTCCCACCTCACATTTCTCCTGTCAGGCCCGGCTATGAGTCCCTCCTCCTCCGAACCGGCTAGTGCCACCCAGCCTCTTAGTTCCATGCTTGTGTCTCTCTTTACTATTTTGTCTATTGTTTTGTAATCAGGCTTAACATAGCGTCATCATCACTGACGTCTGTTAGATATAGACTGACTGGTTTTAAATTCTTTTTACATCAACAAAATACTAATCAATAGCAACTTTAAAATAAGACTTATTATAAATAATGAGCAAAGTTTCCTACTTATTTGCCTCCCTCATATCAAAAAAGCTGTGTTAAGTGAGGGGTGAGATGCCCGGAGATTTTGTTCTGGAAGCCGAACTGCCTAGATTTGACCGCGTGCCCCTTCAACTCCCAACTCTCTCTAACCCTCGCATGAACCGCAGTTCCCCTGCTAGGACGGTTAAGCTGCTGGAGGATTTCTAGTTCTCTCTCAGGGCTAGCACATTGCTGGGAACGTGTAGTTCTCCACAGATTCTTACTGGTGACTGACTAACGAGAAAATGCAGAGAGCTAAGTCACCAGAAACTTGCATGTATTTTATACAGTGACATTCACTGAACATCGATGATGAATGAAGAGTTGCTACCCTGGCGAAGCATGGCCATGTCACGGTCAGGAGCAGGGGCTTCGGGGTACACAGACCCGGACTGGAGTTTGGGTTTAAACTGCTTATTGCTGTAAGTCGGGCACAAAACCTGCATTTTCTAAGTCTACAGTTTTCTCATCTATAAAATGGTGATATTAACAGTACCTGTTTGATAAGGTTGTGTTACGAATTTAATCAGAAAATGGCTCTTAAAAGTCGGGTACACAGAAAGCATTTAATAAGTAATAATAGCACTGCATTAGAATTGGATGTATTAGTAAGGATAACCGTTAACAGCTACTACGTGCTTATCAGACAGGAAGTGTATTCCCAGTGCTTTACGTGAATTAATTCATCTAATTCTTCAAAAACCCTGAGGGAAATAGTGTCATCATCTCCATCCGAAGACTAGGAAATTGAGGCACAGAAATGTCAAATTAAGATCAAGGTTCACAGCTGGGAAGCAGCAGAACCAAGAGGCGAACATGTATCTGAGCTCCCCTTCATAATGAATACGTTACACTGTATCTCAACCGATCACAACCAAGTCATCAGTGAGGTCATCTGCAATTCAACTCTCTCAAAGGAAAAGATTGCTCTGAAAGACTGCAGGATTTAGGGGAAATCCTTGCTGTTTATTTAATGGAAAATGACAGGAGCTAAACACAAGGCTTCACAATGGACAGCTCCCGAGAGAGAGAATTCCATGGACGAAGATGAGGATGTGGCGGAGGAGGAAGAGGCTATTAAAGGAGGGGCTTTCTAAATGTTCACCACTGGCATAGCTATGGGACTGGCCATTTTTGGATTACTTTTTCTTGTTTCATTCATTCTGGCAGCTAGACGTTCCAGATGGACAGAAGGCTGAGCATCAACATTCTCTGCATGGAGAAGTGAGACAGCAGACCTGGTGCCAGCTCACACCAATTTATTCCTTCTCCTGGTACCAATTTTCTCCTCTGAGAGAAAGAGCCTGGCATTCTGGTAATCTGAGAACCTTCAAAAATGGCTTATGTATAACAAAGACAATAAAATAGAAATAGGAAAAGACCAAGAAAGAGGAAATTGCACTAAATTCTGAAAAATTCTCACAGGGGACAATGAACGCAGGATGCTAAACAACATAAAGGGCAATGGCCACAACTTAAGTTTTATTGTAAATGTGGGCAAGGCATAATACCCAAACACCGCCCAGGGAGCCCCTGGTGATGTGGTGCAGACACACGGCCTCCCAGAGATCAGGCTCGATCCGAAAATAAAATGGAAACTACCTGAAGAAGTTCTTTTCCTGATGGAATCCATAGGACAATCCTGATGTCTCAGAATTAAACCACCACCTTGCAGGGAAACCTCAGCCAGAGGGCAATCTAACTGTCGTCCCGTTAGTTCAAGGACATCTGGATTCTGAGAGTTTACTAACAAAGGATGAAAACAGACTGTCATCTCATTTCAGAATTTGATTTAATTCTTGCTCCCCGGCTAAAACGCAGGTAGTGAAAGCTATCAAGCCCCCACATTCTGATACTGAAAGAATTCAGACACGTGACAACCACTCTCCTTCCTCCTGTTTCATTCTACATGGTACCTGTAAGTGTGGCAAGGATATCACAATAGTTTGCCTGGAGTTCCCTCCCATGCCTGAGCCTCAGCTGTGGAGCAGCGCGTCCCAGCTGAGTTAACATGAAACACCTAGAAATAAACCTTGCTCTGCTTCTGTTGCGTGCTAGGCTAGTATGGAAGCAGGTGTCAACAGTGGGGTTTAAGAGATACAGGAAAACAGCATGTCCTGAGCTGCTAAGCTGGCTAGGAGAAGTAATTACAAGAGCAAAACCCCGCGGTTCTCTCTCCGGATGCCTGCTTTTCTTCTGGACTCCAAACACAGGAGTAAAACTCGCTCAGCCATCCCTGCTACAGTAGCCACCTCCTCACCCCAGAGGGACGTGCCTAAGACAGGAAGGCATTTTATGCACGTGTGCCTTTTAGAAAAATGATTTTTAAAAAACAAACATGCTATCCACCCTGATTTGGAGACTAAGAGTAATGTGAGTTCATGCTTATGATACTTTGTAAAAACATGTCAGTTACTCTTAGGAGTCACCTAAAAGAGTTTTCATTGAGAAGAATGGAGCTGCCAGTCACTTTTACATAATTCCAGGTTTATGGAAAGGTCAAGAACTGGTAAGATCATAGGTTTCAATTTAACTTTATCTCTGTGCTTTAAAAAAGGAATAACAGTAAGAGAACAATCCTATCTCAACCTCCCGCAGACCCTCACTCTAAAAAACGGAGATACTGGATGATGACCGCTTTCTGTACTTATTTTCCTAAGATAAAACCAGTGCCTAAAATTCAGTTTCATGAGAAATAACTCCATCTTTCCTACCTTAAAAAAAAAAAAAAGAAATAGAAAAAAAAAAAAACTTCCTTCTGGATTTACTTTCATGAACTGATCGAAACTGCATCCCGAGGGAGAAAACAGAACTGTGACTCCCACTTTGATCTCTTCTCCATGGAGAAATTCACTCCCTGCCTGCCTTGCAAGATGTTCATTTGATTGACGTTTGCTCTGATGTGCAAACTGCTTTGAACTTCAGACACTGAATTCCCATCAGGCTGCAGTCATTTTTATTCCCCTTCAACAGGATTTACAAGCAGGAGATCAGCAAATGTAGAAGATAAAATAAATTTGCAGAAGCTTTGAATCTTACATCAAAACAGTGTTCAAGTGAGTTCCAATTGGATTTCATTCAGCCTCAATTCACAGTGTAAATCAACTTTTCAGTCGAGTCCCAGTTTAGAAAGAAAAAGACATAAAGGAGAGAGACACATACACCAGTTGGGGTTTACTTCCTGAATCTCTCCCTTGGTCTTTGTTTAAATTTCCTAAGGAAGGTGATTTGCCAGGCAAATCACTCAGAACCCTGGGTTTTCCTCAACATCTCCAGCGAAGCCTGCCCAATTTATCCCATAGCAGACAAAAACCACCCCCACAGTGAGGCTTCCAAGGATGATGGTGAGATGCGGTATTGCTCATGAACACGTTTAAGGGAATAATCTAACAAGCCAATCCCTGCGGATATCCTAGAAGAGCAAGCCTTAAACTGGTAGTCGGTCCATGAACAAAGCCAAGATGATGACAGCTAATGGGGTAAGAAACATTTTTGACTTGTTTGCTTGTGTGTAACCACTGCTAAAATGCTGAGACAGGTGCAAAAGATTTAAAAAAAAAAATACCAACACCAGATCTTCTGGAAGCAAAAGCTGGTATCAGATGGGAAGCTGGTGTAGAGCCAATGCTGAGAGGCCTCCGTGGTTTTCAAAGCACACGGCAGGCCCTTGCTGTGGGTGCCGTGGGACCACCGAGGCCCATTTTAAGAAGAGCACACACTTTTCTGGGAAGCAAATTTAAGGAAGGTCTGGACCCGACCAACACCCATGCCCGTCAGACCCTGGTCCTCGTGACAGCCCCACAGCGTCTGGGTTGCTGTGACAGGACAGGAGACACATCGCTTCACCTCCGTTTGCCAGGCCCCCTGCTCATTCTTTCTGGGAAGTGTCTCCTCTTTAAATATTTGAGCAACACCAGTTGAAAAGAATTAAACAAGAACCCCCTTATCTTCCACTTAACCACCCATGAGAATAAAGTTAAACAAAGAAAGAGCTGAGATAAAAATCAAACATCTGCACTGGCAAATATTTACACTCTGTTTGAAGGGTGGAGGAAGGGGTAAGAGGGAGACACTTCAAAAAGGAACCATCACATTTATAACGTAAGTGAGACTCCAACCCCCAACCGAGTTTACTTATTCAAACACCTAAATTAACGGGCAAACTGAAGAGCTGTCGAATAACGTGTAATCATGTTCCGAGAAATGGTTTTTCCTTCCATCTCTGCAGAGATTGGAGAGATAAGTCACATTCTTTTTTGTTCTTATCAGTAATAGGGATTAAACCTTCAGGGTTCAGCAACTCAGCCAGAATGGGAACAAGGGCCGGTTTCAAACGCCCTTGGAAGTGGAGGCCTTCAGAGCAAAAAAGCGTCTCCCGCCAGGAAAGTCTACACATCACACAGACCTGCCATCTTTTCCGCCATCTCCCTATCACAACAGCGTCACAACAGATCACTGAGAGGAGGCCCCGCTGCGATCCCCGCCTCACGTCTAGACTCCAACTGGCGGTATTATCCGCTTAATCCACCTTCTCACACAAGCTTGGAAAATGGCCCAGGTGACAAGTAGGGGAACTGGAAGTGGATGCACAACCGCGTTAAACGTTTATGCGTATCTTTCTCATCCCCAGGTTGGAGCAGGGGTGCCTGAAGAAGAAGAAAGAAGGGCATCTAGAGAAACGAGAGGGAAAGCAAGTAGGTGGACAGGGGCCTGCTGGCCCCAGAGGCTCCCTCTGCGCCCGTGTCCGTCCTGCCATGTGATCACTCATGAGGACCTAACACACTTGACAGTGATTTATTTACAAGCCTTTCTCCCTTGCTGGGAAACACCAAGAGAGAGATCCTGTCTGACGCTTGTCCCCAGGGCTGAGCCCAGAGCCCGCTGTAAAGCATAGAAGTTTAGCAAATGTCTGCTGAGGGAGTAAACGCTGAAAACCGACGAGGCTCAGACCAGCCAGGACTAGAGATGAGAGGCTGTCAGCTCGTGTGTTGTCCTGTGGCACACACATTGAGTCGTCAGCGTGTAGCAGACCAGTGTGAGTGCTACGACACGGACATCAAAGAGAAGCACTAAAAACTCGGAGCCGGCAGATGACATTGGAGGTGCACAGGTTCAGTCTCTCAGGCACACATGCACTGGAGCGAGAAGAGGTCGGCTCTGCAAGGGAAACGTGAAACCTAAGACGTGGGGTACTCACGGCCGACGTGTCCTCAGAGGGAATTACGGACCCAACACGAAAACGTTAGCAAAGCTCTGAGTGTGAGGATGGCCATGTATGCCATCACACCCACCAAGCCAGGCCCCGGAAAGAGAGGACGGACAGAAGGGGTTTTAAATCTTGGCCTTCTTTGAAAACACTTTGATATTTTTGTATAATAAAACACGTAAAAAGCTTAAGGGAAGTTTCTGGTCCTCTGCTACACTAGGTCTATTTCCTAAATCTTGCATAGTCTACTAGCTAGTTTCTTTTAAAGACCAGATGGAAGGAAAGGAAGGAAGGAAGAAAATCACAAGACCAACTCTCCTTAAAATCTCTAACAGGCCACTGGTGAAATTCAGCATTGTAAGCAGAGTGGCAGGTCCCCTGTCCTTCCTTCGGTGAAGGTCCCACAAGGAAAATCCAGAAAGCAGGATGTCAGCAGACCCAAATGCAGGTCTTTCTGCTGTGAGGGTGCCCATGAATAGTCCTCAAGGTCAAATGATCGATCTGTCTGTCTGTCTATCTATCTATCTATCCATGGTTTTAAGACTGAGAAACAAACTAAACCAGACTATTATGAGAACTTTATATTTAGCCAATTTAGACACTTCAGAGGGTCCCACAATAGGCACAAGTGACATTCAAAGAAGGACCACACAGTTCAGCATTTGAACTCACAGATAAGCCATTCCAATTGTGCCAACAGTCAAAACATTTTATCATTAAAAGAAAAAAGGATCTGAAATCAGGAAACCTAGATTCCAAACCCAGCTCCCCTGAGTCCTGAGCCAGCCTTGCAGAGCCCACCTCCTCACTGGCAAAACAGAGGACGGGGGACACGGTACCCACCCCAACACGGCTGTAGAGAGGGTTGTATGAAGAATGTAATGTAAGTAAAATAAAGTTTGCAGAAGTAAAAGTCTAAGAAAGTATTTTGCTGACATATAAACATATGCAACTCTTTTACATAAGTTAAATAACATAACTGACTAGACCTTCTGAAATGTAAAGCGTTCTGCAAAATCTTTGTTGAAATTCTGAGCTCGACTGAAGTCCTTCTGTTACCAATATCCATAAAGATTGTATCTGTAACATTTCGCCTGCCTGCAGGTAATGATAATTTTAAAAGGGACTGGAGATGAAAGTTTGAGATAAGGCAGGAAGAATGACTCGAAAGACTCAGATTTGCCATACAGTACTTTAAGGGCAAAAACACTACCCACAACTCCCTGCGGAAGGAACAGGACCTGCAATAAAATTAAACTCAGTTGTCATGAGCTTGTCACATTATTTGACCTTGTGACACGGAAAGAACAAAAGAACAAGAGTCGTAAGTGCGAAAGCACCTAAGTCACAAGGTTTTACTTTTCATAAAAACAGCAATAATAAGAAATAAAACATATATAGGGTTAAACATTTTACATCACTTTTTTCATGGGCACTACCTTAAAATAGTACTGGGAAAAAACAGGAGCTGCCCACATGTGGGTCAGCTGTTATGTCTAGAAACATCATGTTATACAAAACTCAGTTGTGCGTTAGCAAGTTAAAACTATCCATTTCAACTTTGCCCTCTGTCCTGAACTGCCATGCACTTAACATGGCTACGGGGGTGAAAATATTCGTGGGACGAAGATAAAACGGTGCTACAGGCCAATCTCCAATGCTCCCCAAACAACTTCTGAGAAAGATCCACACGCAATTCAAAATCAAAATCAGAACGTTTATACTGAATTCATCATCTGCCTCCTAAAAACCTTCTTTTGCCCATATTTTCACTTTTTAGTTAATTGATCTCTATCCTGAGATGCTCAATCTAAAAATTTAGAACCGTCTTTTAAAATCCTCTTCCCCACCCAAATCTCCAATAAAAATTAGTTGGCAGATTCTATGTGCCCACCCCCACCGTGGATGTCTCTGCTCTTTTAGTCCTTCTTGGAGGTGTCATTACTTTTCTCCTGGATCACTACAGGACAGCCTGACTCAACAAGCCACTTGCCTCGCCACAATTTATCCTTTACTCGCCAACTCATTAATTTGTTCACATCACAGACCTGACTACAGCCTTTCTTTGCTTTAAAACCTACTGTTTGCAGAGGGAAATTCGTCCAGTCGACCAAGGATTCTGAGCCCACCACAGTACATCTCCTGGCCACCGCGCCAGCTGTGCCTTCCACCGCACCACAGTCAATGCTTTGGACGCTTGCTGTGTTCTGGTCTGAGGCATCCTTTCCCAGATCTATGTGCAGAAGTTGTACCCTTCAAGGCCTCAACCACCACTTCTCCAGCAAATCTAAGTGCTCAGGAGCCTCTGCTCATCCTCATTCTCCTCTACAAGAGGCTTCGGATTTCTTTCACGACACTTGACTCAGTCTGCTCAGTTTATTCCACACGTGTCCTGCGAGATCCTGAAGGTACGGACTATTTTATTCATCTTTTTCTATCAAACAGTATCTAGTACAATGTCTTGTACATTGACAGCCTTGAACATGATACAGAGGAGCTGAAAATGATATACACGTAGGTATCTGGAAATTTCACTTTTAAATTCACCCTGCGTAAATCAATTACTAATATTATTATAATGATTATTCATAGGCATTATTATTATTAATGATTAAATCTAACTGATAACTAAGTGAATATCAACTCCAGTTTCCTCTCAGGACTTACAACAATGGAATAATACTCAGATGAAAAACTTGAATTTCTGCCGAGAGGTAGAATAGCTCCATAATTCTGAGAACATCATCACTACCAGGGCTCAAAAACTGAAGACCACATCACTTTTGCCACCACACACTAACTCCTTCAGCAAATATTATGGAGGACCTGTTCAAGCAAGGTATGGAACACCAAGTTAAACCTGACAGGCTCCCCGGACTCTGGTGTAACTGAGGAGACCAGAGGGCACACTCTCGTGTGCAAATGTGCCTCAGAACCTGGCATCAGCCTCAGTCACCTCTGATTCCTCCCCTCTTCCAACACCCAAGAGAGTGGGGGCCAACAGCCAAGTTCAGGCTCCCTCTTGTTCTCTGCCTACATATAAACCCGACTAGGTCTTCTAGTTGTTACATGGTAGACAAGTAAAATCCCTTAAGGTTCATGTCTCATCATTTCACTCCCTTTTCCAAAAATCTTAAATTAATTCTCTCATTCACGCAACCAATATTTATGGAGTGTCTACTATGTGTCAGACAGTAAAGACACAGAAGAGAAAGACATTGCCCTTTACTTCACTTACAGAGCCTACGGTCTCCTGAACAAAGTCTAAATTCTGCAGGGGAGCATTTGAGGGTCTCTGTGATCTGACACGATCCAGTGAGTTCTCAGTTGCCTCCTCCATCACTTGCTCAGGCTTCCAACGTACTCCTCAGGGCTCCCGGCCATTTCCAGCGATGGAATTTTCTTCATATTCACCTTTCTCTCCCAGAAAGGACTTCCTCCATATCCCCACATTTTCAAATCCTTTTCCTACTTCAATACTCAGCTGAAATGCTTCTCCCATAAGCCATTCGACAAATGTTTTTTAAATGAATGAAAGAATGAATAAGTGAATGATTTACCCTCTAGAGGCCTTGCTGCACAATATCTTTTTTTTTTTTCCCTTAGGTAATTCTCAAAAAGATGAAAACAAATTCTCTGTTGAAATCGAGAATTTACAAGTAGCAGCAGTAGGAAAAGATGCCTATAATGGCAAACAGCTCCAGTGAAAAAACAAACCTTCTAAGAAGGTTGAAGGAAATTAATGAGTCTTGAGAGTGGGGTCTCTGGAGTCTAGTTCAAAGTGCTCATTTTACAGTGGAGGAATCTGAGGACGAAAGAGGTTAAGTGAACTTTCCAAGACCACACAGCAGAGAGGCAGAGCAGGGGCTCATCTGGTCTCAGTGCTACACGACTGGGATACACCCTGCATCACAGCAGAACTCGACTGAAAAGAAAACTGTCTTTACTGCTTACCGTATTCCTTTCCACCGTGGGAGAGACTGAGTTGACTTAAAAATTTTTGTTAAATGCATTTTTAAAAAGAAGGTTGCTTCCTCTTAAAAATGAAAGAAAGCTCACGTTTGAGTTCTGCTCAAAAAACCCTGACCTGAGGTTGTTAAGTGCCTACCGAATCCTAAAGAGCCTAATACAGGAATCTGATGATCAGGGGTCAGCATGTTAATCATCAAAATTAAAAACAACTCTCTGGTTTCTGGCTCCTATGATGTCAATAATACTTAAAGAATTTGAAAGGCACATCTAGAAATCTGCAACAACACCTAAATCATGACGCAAAATATACAACCAAGTTACATAGAAAAAGACTTAAATGCCTACACTCCTCTCCAGGTAGCTCATTAATGTGAACGTTAACTTTTTTAAAGAGAAGCAGTTGAGGGGCCGGCCCACGGCACAGGGGTTAAATTCAGCATGCTCTGCTTCAGCAGCCTCCTGGGTTTGTACCCCAGATGCAGACCTACACCACTGCCAGCCACGCCATAGCGGCCGCCCACATATAAAATAGAGGAAGACTGGCACAGATGTTAGCTCAGGGCCAATCTTTCTCAGCAAAAAAAAAAAAAAAGAGAGAGAGAGAGAGAGGGAGAAGCAGTCTAGTGGAACACAGCATAAAGTCTGCGAAGTGAGAGTGTGGCATTCCCCAGTCTAAATCTGAGGGCTAATAAAAATGTAACTTCAGTGGTAAGTTTTGCAGTCCAATTTTCTATCCTTTCTCTAAGAGAGTCACAGTTAATTCTGTGTGTCAGTTTGGTTGGGGCCATAGGACCCAGATACTTAGTCAGACTCTATGCTGAATGTTTCTGTGAAAGGAGTTTTGGGATGAGACCAACATTTAAAACAGTGGACTTGTGGGTAGGCCTTATCCAATTAGTTGAAGGCCCTAAAAGAACAAAACCTGACCTCCCCTGAGCGAGAAGGCATTCTGCCGGCAGACTCAAACCACCCCTCTTTTGGAGTCTCCAGTTTGCAGATTTTGGACCTCCATCTCCACAATCAAGGGAGTTAATTCCTTAAAATAAATCTCGTTACACAAATCCTGTTGGTTCTGTTTCTCTGGAGCACCCTGACTAATAGAGAGGTCGTCACAGTGGGGACTCGTGAGAACTGTCATCAGGAGCCTGTGTCCTTGATTCGGAACCCACGCCAGTTGCTTTGTCTGAGGCACAGTACCCCCCCCAGAGGTCGAGCTATCAGACCTGACTCCTGAAGTCATATTGTTCTACTGGGGGCCAGCTAGGGATGCATTAAATCGGAGTTCTCAGAAAGTGAGGTGAGTCGTATCTGCCTTCCCCAGTGACTGTATCAACCTCAATGGAGGCCCCAACTCAAAGAGCTCCTCGTAAAGTGGCAGGAATCCAATTTGCCAAGGGTTCCAAGAGTTTCTTCATTTTGTGGAATGAGGGAAGCTTTCAAGTCTCCTTGACGGGTATGAGAGAGCTCTCCACAGAGCGGAAGTCTCTGAGCTCCAGGTGGCTGGCTTCAGAAAGCCCCGGAAATAAGTTGCTTACTCACTCTAGCACCGACAGGGGATCACTTCGCTCTTCTCGAACTCGGCTCAGATGCCTTAATGCCAATTCCCACCATGGTTAGGCAATGACAAGCACTAACTGAGTGAGGATAACAGCACGGAGCCCCACGTGGATAACAGCATGGAGCCCCACGTGGATAACAGCACGGAGCCCCACGTGGAGACACAGAAAAGAAGGAAAATCTAAGCTCATCTTCCAGTTTTTCCTCCCTAGTTTACCTTCTCCTTAAATGAAGACAATGGAAATAAAAACTAAGAATGCCATCAGGCAGGAACAGCTCTCTAAGAAACTGGAGAAGGGAAGAGAGAATGGGATTAAGAGATGTGGAAGGTCAAATTATCGACTGGTTTCTGTAAAAGCCAAGGGTTAGCAGAGCCGGCTGACTAAACAGCAGCTTCCAATACGCCAGGCGGAACCCCATCTCTGTGGCAACCCCGATTTTGGGGGTACATATTCTTAGCGTTACGCAAAAAGGAGCTATATTCCTTCAAACTCGAGAGAATGAGAATGGACGTTTAAGTTGGCATAGCAGCGAATGCACATGGGCGAGACATTTTCTTGAGTCAAATTTGTTCACTTTACCTAGTCTTTTTAGACCAGGAGTTGCAAACTCACACGCTGGTTAATGTTGGCCAAGCAGGTGATGAAGATGGGGCTCGGTTGCTGTCCTACAATAGGGACGAGTGGGGACTTGGTGAAGGGGAGAACGCACGCCCGGTCTTCAAAGGAGAGTCACTCCACGGCACAGGGGGAATGCGGACCCATTATTGCCAGATCCTCTGATTTTAAGAGAAGACAGAAACTTAGATTTCTAAAATGTGTAATCTCTCAAAGTTTAAATGTTGGCAACAGATTTAAAAACTTACAAATTTTAAAACCTTTAAAACATATTGTGGGTCCCAGATAAACCCATCGGTAGGCCAGACGTTGTCCACGAGTGTAATTACACGCCTGTGTGTCTGTGCACACCTTGTGGGAGGGCCCAGGATCTCCAGTACTCTCATCACCTAACCCAACGTGACACAACGGAGGTGTTAAATTACACGAGTAAATGGACTTGTTCTCAAAATTACATATTTTTAAGTGACACCAGTGAAAATGAGTCTGTCTCAGATTAAGCCTATTTTTTTCCATATTAGAGAATGTTAATTCTTCAGATCATTCCTTCAACAAACATTGACAGAGGGCCTAATCACTATGCAGGAAGCTGTGCAAAATAATTAACTCCTAGGCCTCCTAAGTAAGAATTTTAGGAACTGACTGGTCTGAGAAGGAAAGTATCAAAATCATCTGAAAACTCTATTTCCTGCTGCTTTGCAGGTTCCCTCTGTTGTCATCATAGTGTAACCTTCAGGGTGTGTTCTGCAGAATCTTCTGTAATTGAACACTTTAATGCCCCTCTTTTGAGAACTGGGCCTTTTATTTTAGTTTTTTAAAGTATTCATTATAGAGCCTTAGCGAGAAAAATCAAATATGGATTATATAAATCAGTAGAAACGAAATTCTAGGCCTAAAACAAAAAGTGAAAATTAGCCACTGGTTAAAATTTGTTATAAAAATATTGTTCGAGGACTATTTCATCTTTAACACCATTGGAGAAGCAGCAAGGTCAATCATCCGCAGGCACAAATAGGTAGAGTGCCATCGGGCCAATGCTGAGGTTTAAAAAATGTTTACAGGGCCCAGATATTTAAGAATGGACAAAATCCAGATCTAGGATTCGTCATCCCTTATCTCAGCTCCAATGGCTTATATTTATAACGATGACAGTATTAATACACGCCCATGGCCAGACATAGTCCATGGGCATGAAGAATCTGCTTTACAGAACTGCAAAATCTTACAGTTTGGAAGGACTTTAGCAACAATCTTGAGTCCATTATTCATAAACTTCAGTCATTACCGTATCTGTCACCTTCAAAACACTGGTCACATTCACTTAATATTTTTATTTAAATTAATTCACTTTTTTTTCTTCTTTTGAGGAAGATTAGCCCTGAGCTAACATCTGCCATCAATCCTCCTCTTTTTGCTGAGGAAGACTGGCCCTGAGCTAACATCCATGCCCATTTTCCTCTATCTTATATGTGGGACGCCTGCCACAGCATGGCTTGACAAAGTGGTGCGTAGGTCCACACCCAGGATCTGAACTGGTGAACTCCGGGCCACCAAAGCAGAATGTGTGAACTTAACTGCTGTGCCACTGGGCTGGCCCCTAAATTAATTAACTTTTTAATTTAGGTTACTTTATGTTATTGCCTTAAGAGAAAAAACAGTGTCCCTTGACGTGGAGGATAATATTGAAATCCATAATTATCGAATAAAAGAGTTTATGACCTAAAAACATCTCCCTACCTGACCCCGTGAGGTAGGTACTATCATTATTTTCAACTCACTGATGAGGAAACTGAGGCTCAGAATTAAGTGACTTCCCAAGGTCAACTTACGAGGGAAACAGGTATGATTCAAATTCAAATCTGCCTACCATGAAAAAAAAATTGTTTTAGTCACGTCATTAAACTGCTTCCCAAGACTGGGAGTTCTTCCTTGCTGCACGTCACTCCAACACGAACTCCCTGAGACTCAGAATGTAGACATTTTCAGAGGGACTGGAAGAGAGAAGAGAGTGACCTGAAAATGTGCTCAGTAGGATACCACAACAGTGGGGAAAGGCAGATAAAAGCATTCTTAGGGTAGAGCAAAGGCAGCTGAGGATTCGTACCCTGCTTCACCCCAATAACTTACTATTACTCTTTCCAGCTTTGAATCTTCACATAAAATTATGAGAGTGTCTCGTAATTTTAGCAAGGGCTCATGTGCAGTCAATGGTTGCAAAAGCATCAGCTCAGAGTTCACTCCAAAAATTCTTACACACATATCCCTGGAAAGCGAGCTCAATTCAATGCCAAGAGCACTCAGTCTAAGAGAGGCAGGTGTCACTTGCCACCTCCCGCTGCCAACAGCTGTAATCAGGTATCTCTGTAATTAGCCACCAGAAGGAATCCAGTCTTTTGCTCCTCTGTAGTGATTACTCAGCTTTATAGTCAGAACTGCCCTGGTTTTACAAGATTCACCCTAAATGGCAGTTCTCGGGTCTATCAGCTGCTCCGAGTGAGGACGGAAGACTGCATTGCAGGTCCGTAGTCTCCCCTCAACATTCGATGAAGAAATGCACCCTCTGAAGGAGGACAGGCCTCTCACACTGACCTGCTTCCTCAGCATGCATCCTTCTAGGATTCCGATCGTCTCCTGATGTTAAACTGAACTAAAGGAGAAATTCCTGGAGGGCGGAAACTACATTTTATGTTTTATTATATTCACCAAAAGGTAGACCACTGGGTTTTGCCAAAAATCTAGATGGCCTGCATCTCAGCCCTCAACCCTTATCTCAGTATATTCAAAATGGAAACCAGCCTTTATGCAACATTTGGTGTAAGTCCTCCCCCACTTTAATGTGTGTGCGTGTGCATGTCTGTCCAGCCGTTTTCACAAGATCAGCAAATACTCTTCTACGGCACGGCTACATCCTATCATCTCACCTTTATGGATATGATGCAATGTCCTTAACTAATACCCCACTGTTAGAAATTTATGGTAGTTACAATATTTTCTATTCTAAATGATACCACAATGAGTTTCTTTACATGTTCATCCTCAGAAACATGTCTGATTATTTTGTCATATTCCTCCAAACGACCAGATGAAATAAGATGCAGACTTCTAAAGTTCATAGACTCTTTTGTGATGCCATCCACTCGGCATGTTTCTCTGCTTCAAGGAACCACGGCACCTCTCTGCTGTGGCCCACTCTGCCCTATTAGTTATGCTCAATATTTGCCTTCCACCCAATAATTTTTTAATTTCTTGAGAATAGACATCCCCATATTAAATCAATTAAGATGACAACAAATGATAATTAAACACAATTGCCAGGTGCTGGGGTAAAAATGGATGAGGTGTAATCCCTGCCTAGAACAGCAAGGGAGACAGACCCAGCAGTAACAACGTGGCTACGTGGAGTCCTCTCTAACAGGGGTGCATGAAACTTACTATGGGAACAAAAAGGAGAGAGCAATGAACTCTTCCAGGGGCAAAAGGAAACAAGGAGATGAAAAAAAAAAAAGTTTAGGAAGCTATGGAGAGAGGCAAATCGTTGAGTTACCTCTTGTAACATTAATAGAAATTCACCAGGTGGACAAGTAATGGTAAGGAGACGGGGGGGTAAATTTATTAGTAAATGCCAGTTAACGAAAGCTTTTGGTTTCATCTAGAGCATTAGTTTCACTTAGGAATTTATGAAGAGCTCAGATCTTCTAAGCCAGGGTTTTTCAACCTCTGTAGTACTGACCCTTGGAGCCAGACAAGTCTTGGTTCCGAGGGGCTGTCCTGTGGACACGTACCAGCATCGCCAGCCTCTACTCACTATGTGCCAGTGGCAACTGTCCCCACCTTGCAAGTGTGACAACTGAAAATGTTCCCAGACAGTGCCAAGTGTCCCGGGGTGGCGGCTAGAGGGATCACCCCTGGTTGAGAACAACTGTTTCAAGCATAATTCTAGCCCCAAGGACTTCTCCCTTATTATACTATCTCTTCTCTCTGTCCTAAAAATGATTTTTCCTTTGGTTCAAAACCCAACTAGACCCTCAATTTATTTTTATTTAATTAGTTTATTTCTTGGTGAGGAAGATTCGCCCTGAGCTAACATCTGTGGCAGTCTTCCTCCACTTTTTCCATGTGGGACGCCTCCACAGCATGGCTGCTGAGTGGGGTAGGTCTGCGCCTGGGATTCGAACCCATGAACCCGGGCCACTGAAGCGGAGCACGCAGAACTTTAACCACTCAGCCACAGCGCCGGCTGCCACAATTTATTTTTAGACAAGAGATAAGTTTACTAAAATGTTACTGATGCCAACTACAGGACACCCGCTTTGATGAAACCTAATAAAAAATGAACTGTTCACTATGATATGGAAGTATATAAATATTATGGCTAATTATTTGTTCAGAATATCACAGCTTACAAGGTAATTTCACATTTGACTTCCCTGAATGCTCACAGCACCCTATGAAGTATTTGTCATTGTTCCCCCTCTGGAGATGAAGACAGGGTGGCTCAAAGACACCAAATATCCCAGCCTATCGAGTGTTAAGTGGTGGAGGTAGGATTCCTATCCAGACAGTCTCATTCCAAATTGTGTGCACTTTCCATTTAGTTTAGTAAACGACCAGCACGAGCTTCTTTAGGTCGCAGAGAGAGTAAGCCAGAGAGAAGGCTCATCTTAACATCACACAGATGGGGAAATAAAATGACTGAGGGATGCCCTGCTACCTACAGAGCTCACCAAGAAACTACAGTAAGTAAAAACTTGCTTGTGGAAGCGAAGCATCATTTAACCACCAAAAAACTGTTGTGTCCCTTCCTTGCATAGCTTCAAGGGCACTTACTGTGCAAAAGGAGTAATACATACTGGTTATGGTTACCTTTACACCCATAATTTTTAAAGTATGTTAACATCTTTTACTCATTTTAAATAGTCTTAGAAAATTGGTGTAATAGAGATTATCTACTGATAAAAAACGGTGCATAAAAATATGAACTAACGTGATTAAGGTCACACGGCTAATAAGAGGCCAAATCAAACTTAATTTAAGTTCTCTGTACCTCTAGATAAGCGTTCTTCCCACGACAGTTTCCAACATCGGACGACCCCACACCCCTCCAACTGTAAACATCATAAGCCAGTAAATAAGATATCCTCAATTAAATAGATACTAATTCTGTTTCAATAACATCTGAAGACACGTTTCCCTTGGTAGTTTTAAAAATAGCTATCCACACAAAAGTAAGAAGTGGGAATTTCTGCTACTCTTATCGAAGACAAGAAGCACTTCTGTAAATTAAGCAAAGTACCAGAACCAGCGAGACTATCTTTTTCATGACTTATTAGCTCACACACCTTTGCAATTTTCTGGACTTGGTCAACTCTGTACTCCAACGCTATTTGATGCTTCTGAACCTGAACTGTAGCAATGACAAAAAGCTGAGCAGGGAGGGTTCAGGAATCTTTTGGATATATAATATTGAGTCAGACTTCTTTAAAAATTACTTGTCTACGTAATGATAAAGGGCTTATTTAAGATAGGAATGCTATACACTTTGTAAACACAGGTATTTTGAGTATGAATGGAAAGCAATTCAATTTCTGGTTTAAAGAACAATAACGAAATCGTAAAGTCTTACTCCATCATGGAAGGTGGGATGGTGCAGCAGTCCTGAATTGCAGTGAGGGGAGAGGTCAGGTGAGCCGTATACGACGCTTCTACAACTTGCTTGTTCCGGTTGACCACATCCAAGTACCGGTTGAACTTCTCTCTGATTTTTTTGGCTAGCTGTGGGACGACAGTGAGCAAAATAAATCGAAAGCCCAAGACAATAACCCATTGTACTTTTTCTAATAAGCTAATTAATTTGTGTCACAAACTGCATGTATTAAACTTCAAGTAAAACAGTAACGCACCCCCAAGACTCATTCCACTGTGTAAATTGAGATCAAAATTGTAAAATACCCAGAAGTCACAGAAGAATGCTCAGATGACAAAAAAAAAAAAAAAAATAGCATCTTCTGTCTTTTAATAGATGATGATGCATTGAGAACTTCTCATGTGTTCAACTTCAGATAGAACAATACTGATCCATAAAATGACTTGCTGGATAAAGGAAAACGAAGTCTACTGATAGCATTGTCGGCATGTTACAGAGCAGCAACAGTGACTGGGGGGAAAACCCCACTATTCATGGTCCTGGAGTCACACAGGTTTTCAGGGGAAAGATATATAGAGGGGAAATGACATTCAGTGTCTCCTGCTCCACAACTCCAGGGGGCACCATTCAGTCTTCCACGTAAATGGCAGTTTCCTGGGGTTCTGCAATGCAGACATCCATATAAAATAAAGCGCATAGTTAGACATATACTTGTGTTTGGTCTGTTACCCCTTTAAGATGGACAAATGTCTTCCTTAACTGCTGTGAACAGAACACTTCATCATAATTTACTTTCATGTGGGAATAACAAAAGCAAATTGATAAGCATACTGTTTTCCCTCCATTGTTCCCATCAAATATCACAGCTTAATTACAGATCTCCAAGGAAAACAGTCTTGTTTTTCTTCCCCTTAAACAAAATGTTACCCAAATGAAATGACTGATAGAATTACCGCTAATTGGTTTTGCAGACCTATTCGTTACCAGCACACGAGAGGAGAACTAATCATCTCCTTTGGGCCACGCGTCCCACACAATCCAACAGCTTACGGCCTGAGAACATGCAGCCAAATCAGAATATCTTCATTTGTTACTTTCGAGACAACCTGAAAATTTAATTTTGCTCTAATGATATTCTGCAGCTTTCAGAGTTTCAATTAAATAACTGAGGTTCTCAGTCTTACTAAATATTGCACAGACTATACAGTTCAGAAAAATTCCTGGACATAACAGAAGAGTATGAGAATGTTTCATTTGATAATGGGTTGTCCAAATTCACCTTAGTGTTTTTTTTTTGGTGAGGAAGATTGTCACTGAACTAACATCTGTGCCAATCCTCCTCTATTTTGTACATGGTATGCCACCACAGCATGTCTTGACGAGCAGTATGTCAGTCCACGCCCAGGATCTGAACCCATGAACCCCAGGCTGCAGAAGCAGAGTGCGTAAACTTAACCACTACGCCAGGTCCCTCTCAGCATTTTCAAAGGAGAAATTGTGTGTCTCAAAATTCAAGCAGTTCACCTGCAATTGTGCTTCCTGAACTAGAGTTCTTACTATTTAAAGAAACGTACATTTTTCTCATTGAGGTCATTGAAATAAAATATACACACAGTTTAATCTCCCCTGTTTATTTAGACCACTGGTGATTTTGCCCCGCAGAGGACATTTGGCAGTTTGGAGACAATTTTGGTTGCTACAACTTGATGGAGAGAGCGATGGGCATCTGGCAGGTGGAAGCCAGGATGCTCCTAAATATCCTACAACCCACAGGACAGCTCCCCATAACCAAGAATTATACGGCCCAAAATGTCAATATAGTCTTGCGTCGTTGATAACAGGGACACATTCTGAGAAGTGCGACGTTAGGTGATTTCATCATTGTGCGAACATCATAGAGTGTAGTTACACAAACCTAGATGCTACAGCCTACTACACACTTAGGCTATACGGTACTAATCTTATGGGATCACACTTGCATATGTAGTCCATCATTGACCAAAACAGCTCATGACTGCAGTGTTCCGTCTGGGAAAACCTAACGTAGAGAAAAATCAAAGATAATAATCCCGATCTGTAAGTCAGCCAATAGATCCCAAACTGTTCTTCTAGCTTAGTTTTCTACCCATCCAAAATGGTACCTTAAGGAGGATAAAAACCTAACAAATTTCAATATTTACAAATTTCTATGTTGTTGTTTTTCCTTTTCCAAAGTAATGTGAACAGGCCATCATACATGCCTATAGTTGTCTAAAACGTAGGCCAAATACAGAGACAGGACTATTCCCGAATTGTCAGTAGATGGGCTGAAGTGCTTCTTAAACCGCAGTTTGCACTCATAAAACAATCCTTTTTCCCCGGACTCTCACATCAGTGGGCAGTTGAGGATGGGAGAGTGACACATCCAGTTTGAAAACCTAACGTGGATTCTTACGGTGCCCTGCTCCCCCCGTCATAACACACATTATGCTTTAATGCCACTACCTGTTTAAGGTCGGGTTGCCCCACTCGACTGCATGCTCTGTACGGGCAGGGACTATGTATGTTTTTGTTCATCTCTGGGTCTTCAGCACGCTGCCTGGCATTGTACGCAGACAAAAAACATTTAATGAATTAATACAGGTCAAAAAAGAATTCACCCCTGAGAGTCATCAACCTTGTCTTTTGGTCTCAGGATCAACAAACTCTTCAAAAACATGTAATGCTTATTTAAAAAATATACATCAATATGTATTTCTAGAAACTCCATCAAGACCAAGTTCTGTCTTTCCTCTTTAGGTTCGGAAATAAAATAAATATCATTAATTGCTCACCTACAAGTATCAGCAGTCTAGTCCTGCATTGCCCTTGGAAGAAATGTGCTGTCGCAGGATAAAGACGAGGTGCACCTGAAATGACTGAAATGCCAAATAATATCTTCACAAATTCACTTCTAAAATGAAAACAGCATCTGCAGTCGCTTCTGCCCTTCTCTCTCACACACACAAATGCCTGGGAAATCCCAAAGCTCTGCTTCCACACATTTGGAGAATTCTAACTTAGAAAACACGAGTCCTCGTTAGGTATGATACTCTAACCTGGCTCACTGCCTGATTTTGTGTGAGCTGAGAACGACTCATATTTTTAAGTGTCTTTTACTCAAATCCCAGTGTTCTTAAGTTTTATTGAGACACAGTCACTAGTTTACATATCGTTCATGGCTGCTGTCATCACATGATGGCAGAGTTAAGTAGTTGCAATAGAGACCACGTGGCCTGCTTCTCGATGGGTAGAAGCCAGAAGCCCTAATATGGCCCAAGATACAGCCATAATCCTAGTAGTTTTATAAAAATTTGCTGCAATTCTTTAACACTCATCTCCAGTGAGAAGTGGGGTCTATATTCCCTCTGCTCCCACTGTTTGACCCTGGGTAGGCTTACGATGGCTTCTACCCCGTAGGATACAGAGAAAGTGACACCATGTCACTCCTAAGGCTAGGTCACAAAGGGCCGTGCAGCTTCCGCCTGTCTCTCCTTGGAACGTTCTCAGCTACCAGGCTGTAAGACATCCAAGACACGTGGAGAGGCCACAATCAAGCACTTGGTTGGCAGCTCCAGTGGAGCAAGTCTTCAAGTCATCCCAGCCCAGGCCCCGGATATGAGTCAAGAAGCCTCCAGATCATTCCAGCCTACAGTCTCCCCCAGTGAAGCCCCAGACATCATGGAGCAGAGATAAGCCGTCCCTGCTGGGCCCGGCCGGCATTCCTGACCCACAGGACCCTAAGCACAAAGAGATAGTTATTTATGCCACTAAGTTTGGGGTGGCTTGTTGTGCAGTAACAAGTAACTGGAACGCCCAGGACAGGCTGGATTCCATCCTGAGATCAACGTATTGGAGCGAAGCTAAACAAGGCTGCTCAGATGCAGGCATGGAGCCTACATCATCAGAATTATCCAGACTCCAGCCTGCAGGCTAAACCTGCTGCAGAGAGACTCCAGGGCTCTTCAGAAGATGATAAAAGCCACGTAGGGTGGTACTTACATTCACCAGGCACAAGGACCATACAATGTAGGTATTGTCATTTTACAGCAATGAGGTCATTTTGTGGCTCAAAGCCACGAAGTAGGTGAAGAACCTCGTCATCACTCATTCACACTTGGAACTGTCCATAAAGCTACGTATCCACCTGCTCAGCTGCGGTGCCCCCAACAAAGCTGCAATGGGGGCTTGAAATAAAATTTCGAAAAAGGGGCCGGTCCTGTGGCCTAGTGGTTAAGTTAGGCGCATTCCATTTTGGCAGCCCGGGTTCAGACCTATACCACTCGTCAGCCCTGCTCTATAAAATAGAGGAAGACTGGCACAGATGTTAGCTCAGGGAGGATCTTCCTCAGCAAAAAAGAAAAATGACAAATCGCACAATCTGGGGAATGGAGCTCCTGTTAATGTAATCGGCCAAGGCACAGAGCTCCTCACTACTGGGCTGGCCATGGGACCAAGTGTTCCTTGGGGTGGTTGGGGGGTGCTGGTGGGGGGGGACTGGCTGACTGATGGGTGAGGGGCCCTGTCAGAAGTAGTGGGTTTGGGGGTGGCAGGAATGTCTGCCTTTGGCCTCTGGTTAGGGGGGACCCCAAGCTGCATTCTTCATCAGTGGAGGCAGTAACTCGTACGCAGAGCCCAGCCACACGATTAACAAACACAAGCTCCCTCCACTTGGATTCACAGCTCTCAGCCAGAAACCCCTCAGTCCAGGTTGTAGCACCCATCCTGCCTTCTGTAAAACTATAATAATAATAATTGCCAACTTTGGTTTAGTGCTGCCTATGTGTGGGGCACTGTTCTAAGCACCTCACAAGCAAACATCAGTTTAACCCTTCCAAGAACCCTATAAGGTACACATCTCCATTTTCCCACCAGAAGCAGACGGTGAAGGTTAAACAACTTCCTCAAGGTCACAAAGCTGGTAAGGAGCAGAGGTGGGATCCAAAGCCGGGAGCGTTCTGACTTCAGAGCCTAGGCTGTTGATCATCTTCTCTCTTGAATTCAGAGACCAATTCCACCCCACCCCCCACCCCCGCGTCCCCTGCCCCCGTCATTTCGGTTCAAATCCATTTGAACAAATGCTGTGAAATTCTTGGCAGAAGATCATAAGCCATAATAGTCTCATAACTTTATAACGACATTTTTAAAAATTAATATTTCATTTAGAATTCTTTATAGTTCCCATGAAAATCAAGACTTTGAGGAACTTTAGAATTGCTGAATTCTACCACCAACATAAAAAAGGCAAAGGGCCAAATGTGAAATAATGTATTCTCCAAAAACAATGCCTACCTAGTATGACCTGACTACTGTGGTATAGATTACATCAAACTAACTTAAATTGTTCTAATTATTCCAGGTGTGTGTTAGTTTGTTCGTAACCTGCAAAGAGAAAAGAGTGTATGTACCCGTCCTTTCCTTTGGCAAAGAAATTTCAGAATTTATTATTTTCTTCTGAATTAAGTTATCTGTCATCATAGGGTAGTAAGATGCAACCGTCACTCCCATTTTAAAAGTGAAGAAACTGAGGCATATAGAGCTGAAGGGTCTCTCGACTCCAGGGGGTGCTCTGGCCTCCTCTGACCCACTGCCAAGATGACCTCCCTGTGCCCTCTGACGAGGCATGTGATGGAAGCTCACTATGGAAACCTCAACTCCTGCTCCACGAGGCGGTATTTTTTTTCTCTCCCTAAAAGCAATCTCTTGTAGCATGCCAGCCAAATCCAGGTTGCCCGGCAAGCATAGCAGAATCTACTGGAGTAAAGACAGCCCACAGAGAGATTAAATCCTGAATGTGCCCATTAAACTGAAGAAGACCGGCTAGCAGTGTGGCACCTTCCGAGAGGCCAGAGCGATTCTGGGTCTGCATCCTGCTATGGTCCCTGCAGACAGGAGAAAACAAAGGACACTCTCAACAAAAAGCTACAGGTGGACCCACAATCCTCTTCAGTGTAATTAAAAACATTTTTCTTTCCACAGCTCAGCTTTCATCTTTTATCCTTCTTTATCCTCTTCCCTTCATCCCCTAAGGGGTTCCTGAATGCTGATGAGACAACAGGACTAAAACCATCTTGTCATCTTTTGGGTCACTTCTTCGGGGGGCCAACATCCAGCCATGGGTCAAAGGATCAGTAGGTAGTGCGCCGGTCCCCATGGGAACGGATTCTAATTTGTCATCATCTCCAGTGACAACGTTTCATACAACATCAATGAATTTCTTTCTTGCGGAATTCCCCCTCCCTTAATTTTCCCATAGACATTTCTTCATTTGCATTCTTCCCCCGAGCTCTTCTTTTTAAAGTTCTTTTTACCTTCGCTTTATACTTCTGAAGACTGGGGGTGGGGTGGGCACACGGTAAGGGAAAGGTGACAGAAAACAAAAATGCGGAGGAGGCCGGCTACACGCTTTATTTATGTCTCCTTTCTAAAAGGCAGGGCCGGGGGGAGTGGCGCCCGGTAGGGAAAGCTTTATTGAAAACACAGAACAATGAACTGACAGGCACAGACAGGAAAGGGACCCTGGGGGGCTGAAGATGCAGAGCAAAATTCCTATGGAATGTGGAAGAGTTTAACATTTGACATTCAAAAACCTTTGTGCCGTGATAAGTATTTAATAGCTGACCCCTATTCCTTCGATTCCAGCCTTATTATTTAGGAATAAACCTTTCATTTTCCAGCAAGTTTTGGGACTTTATTATTTAAATGTATGTGACATAGAAATAATTGTAAGTATATGCAAGCACAGGTATTTAACCTCTCTGAACATCACACCACTGCATTCCAACGTTCAAGCGGAAAACATTCTCATTGTTTCATGTTGCCCTCTGTACAGAGGATGTAAGAAATGCTCTACCCTTGCGATTATTTTGTTAGTGATAATTGTAATATTCCAGACAGCTCTCCCAATCACTAGCTGGGAATTTGGGCAAGTTCTTCGACTTCCCTTAGCCTTGGCTTCCTCATGAGTAAAACAGATAATACCCCTTCATGGGCTTATTGTGACGTTCAAATGAAACAATGAACATACAAAGCCCAGGATAAGTACGAGGGATCAGTCTCATTGTGGTACCCCCGTCTCTGGACTAGAAAGTGCAGCGGTGGTGAGAGGAAATAATGTGGGGTGTTTTCCAATAATGGAGCTATAGGTAAAGAGAGAGGGACTCTGAACATTAACCATTTTATTCATCTAACTCATCCGCACACTTAATCCTCCATAGGAAACCTGGCACAGGGTCTGGGGGGGAAAAACCCATTTCTTTCTTAGATTAACAGCAAAATGGCACAAAGGGCTTGAGCTTTGGAGTCAAATAAATGTGAGTTAAATCCAACTCTGTCACTTACTAGGGAACCAGGCAATTATTTCTCTAAGCCTCAACTTAAAAACCTCTAAACTGGGAATAGTAATAGCTGCTTTGTGATGTTGTTTGAGAACTAAGAGGAATAAAGTTTGTAAAGTATTCAGCAGTGTCCAACATATTGTAGGCGCCAAATAAATGGTTGTGGCTGTTGTTTGACCATTGTCGTTATTGCTACTTACTGTTATGGCCGTCGTTGTTACTGTCTGGAGGACCTGACGTGCTCACTCGAGTACTCTGAAGGGAGACCCCAGGAACACGTTCTCGGCAATTGGAGAGGAGTCAGGACCGATGTGTTAGCACTGAGCAATGCCCTTCCTAGGGCTGTCCATGCCTCTTCCCAAGCCCTGGGTCGTGCAGCCTGCATGACCGCAGTCTCAAGTGGCTTGGCATTCTTCTAGGATTCTCTTTCTAACGTTAAGCATCTAATAGTGACTTTAGTCTTGTGATGCATTTTACCATTTTCAAAGCATTTTTCATGACTGTCTCGTGTACCTTCCACAACCCTGGGAGCTAGGCAGAGCACGTGTTCCCTGTCCCCTTTTTACAACCAGGAACTCAAGGCTCAGGTGTGTGCCCAAGCCGACGCCGAGTGAGTGTAGACAGCAGAGAGACCCTTTCTCCGACCCCCAGCTCCATTCTCATTCTGCTGCAAGCTCCCCAAATTGCAGGAAAATGGGAACCCTCCCAGATGAAATGACCTACATCCTACTCATTCTTCCAGTCCCCGTCCAATTTTTTTGCCTCTCCCGAAGCCTTCTGAGACCCGGCTCTTCCTAAACTGCCGGGACTCACCGTCTGTGCCACTCCTGTCCTGCCTCATGTGACTGACCTTTCCTCAGTCAGGGACTCCATTTTCCCCAAGAAATCAACAACGTCACAGTAACTAGAGTTTGTGGACTTCCCACTGTGCGCCAGGCACTATGACAGTGCTCAGTCCTCACAGCAACTCTCGGCAATCGCTGTAGGTTGTTTTTCTGGGTGGTTCCAATAGACCAACTTGCCCAAGGTCACTCAAGCTAATAAAGAGGTTAGGTCAAATCCATGCTCTTAAACCACACTACACTCCACATTTTCATTTAACACTGCCCGGGATCTAGGAGGGACTTAAAAGGGTTCGCTCGCCCTCATCCAATATACCATTCTCTGCCACACCGGAAAAATCGGCTTCCTTAGGAAAGGACAGGTAACCTACAAATATTGCTCATATCTAGTTCAAGGCAATCCGCACCTCTGGGCCTTTCTAGTTCCCTATCTTGACGCGCCTCCTGGGTGATGTCAGCTGCTCTGGAGTCAGTCTTGCTAGAAAAAAGAACACCAGTTCAGAAAAGGGACCCTGTCGGCAGTTGGCCATAGTTGCGACGTGGCTGCTCATCCACCACCAGTTTAGGTTTCACGAACCCACTCAGGAGACCAGAGCCTGGGCATGGCAGGCAGATGAAGACCTGGAGATGGAATGGGGCCCGTCGGCATTTCCTGCGGCCCGCGGAGGCTTCAGGTTGTCTGACCGATGTGTGGGAATGCCCCGTCCAGCAGAGAAGCGGGGCAGCTGCTGACAGACGAACTGCAGGTGGACCAGGAAGATTTATGTGCGAGGCTGTCTGGGCTCCGGGGCCACATACCCGGATCCTGTGAGAGGTGGGGCCCC
This sequence comes from Equus quagga, assembly GCF_021613505.1. Classification (NCBI taxonomy): domain Eukaryota; kingdom Metazoa; phylum Chordata; class Mammalia; order Perissodactyla; family Equidae; genus Equus; species Equus quagga. The sequence continues at coordinate 3,708,899 of NC_060284.1, read as the reverse complement.
TGTGGCTGAGCTGGGGAGGAGCGCGATGGAAACAGCAGGAGGCAAGTGCCGACGTGCCAGAGAACCGGAGGAGGCCGAGCCGGGAGACGCCGGGAGCGGCAGCTTCTCTGGGAGCAAATCGCGGGCTGGCTTGAAAGGTCGGGACGGGTCTGGTTTGGGCAGCCGTCTGTATCAGGTATTCCCGGGGAGTCATGGAAACGCACACCCCAGCCTCTGGAAGGCCGGGCTATCAACTCCAGGGCTCAACGGGCTCTTGCCCTGGTTTTCACCTGCCTCCACCCCTGACAACAGATCATAACAAAAGAAACAACGGGAGGGCAGGCTCCAGCCCACTTCTCCTCACTTTACTCTGTAATCGGAGCCCCTGAGCTGAGGTCCCTTAAAACCAAAATAAGCAAGTGCTCAGGGCTGGAAAGTTTACAGCCTGCTCCTTCACAAGAAAGAAGTTCAACCTAGTCTTGACCTTAGAAAGAATCAAGAGGCTGAGAACGAGGGAGGAGAGGAGAGGCAGGGCCCACGGCGTACGGAATCATCTAGAACATTTAATTCACGACTTTGGAGATAAGTTTGTGTAAGTTATTAGTCAAGGAGGAAAGGGGGAAAATACTCTGAGTTTGTGAACTTAGGAGTTCTCTGGTGGCCCCTGAAGGACACACTCAGTCGTGGAAAAGGAAAGACTCAGTCCCTTACTCTCACCATGTAAAGCTCTTAGAGTACAAACATCCATGCATAACTTATAAACAGCAAGAGCAACTGACATGCATTCCAAGTATCGGGGGCGCTGGAGGAACTGGGGACCAGTCAGCAGGGCTCTGGGAACATGCAATTCACTGTAGCCCAGACTATTTTCCCCACACCCAGTGAAAGAATATCTCATCTCAAGCAAACCTGCAACCTCTGCCAGGGCCTGGCACACCACAGGGACCTGGGAAGTGTTTTCTGTGTAAATGAAGGACGAAATCTGACCTGGCCTCCAGTTGGAGGCCAACTGACTGGAGCGTTTTAGGGTTCTCAACAGGCCGTTTAAGAGCACATCGCTCAAATCCTTGCCAGCAAGTCTCAATTAGCCCAGTAGTGAAGTGGAAAGGCGACACTGATCAGGGAACAAAACCTGCTGCCAGCAAACACGTCCCCACCCTCAACCCAGCAGAGAGCTTCTCAAAACCAATTCCTGGGACGACAATCTTGAGACACAAGGAAAAGAAACTAGATGTTTCCATTTCCCCTTTCTCAATAACGTGCTAACCGGACTTACCTTTCCATCGCAGGATGCTACTGTGCCACCTTAGCACTTCACTGAGGCACAGCTCTCCTCCTGGCCGTGGACCTTGGGTACAGTAAGAATAATGTCTCTCCTCGTCTCCCATGACAAAGAGATAAGTCGGTGCAAGGCAGAGCCTCATGCACAGCGTACTCCAGATCTGGAGTGACAAATTTTCACAGCAGAAATTCCACTTAGAACAAAGGGAAAATAATAGTAGAAGAGAAAGCATCTTATAAACACTTGACTTCTTCAGCTGTTGAAGACTGGCCTTGGATATCTGACACCAAGTTGAGTCCAGAGGATGGCCTGACAACATAGGAGGCAGGAGCACTCATCTCTCCTCTCCCACCTTCAAGCGAGGAAGCCAGCTGGGAACACGCTTATCTTAGCGGATAGAAAAGGCACTTCTTGGCTTTCCTTTCAAGATACTTGAGTAGTGGCCAAGCAGCCCCGGCGATCTAAGGGCCTTTACGATGCAGGCATAAGAGCTCTAAGTACTAAGACAGAAGCACAAGTTTTCTGTTTTTTTGTAATTAGGAGAAACAACAACACACACAGATCACTCAGATGAGGTGCAAACGCTGGATGCTAGCAGGAAACGCACTGCTATTAAGACTTGCTAGAAACAACAACAAAAAGTAATGTTTCCCATGTGGGTTCCAAACCAGAGAGACGAGGACATGTGCCTCAACCACAACAATTTTATGGGATCCCTCTCTGAACTATTCTGTGTGTTCCCTTGCCAAGCGGCATCTGATACCCTCCTCGAACTCACAGCTGGACTTAGGAAGGCCCCTCATCCCCTTCGAATCACAGGGAGGACGGCAAGCAGAAGAACCATGGCGGATCTGCTCTCCATCCGCTGTTGCTTTCCATGGGATTCACTGCTAACGCCTTCCCGTGGAGGGTGGTACCAGACACCGGTGTCAGCAGATGTGACAGCGACACTTCATGACTTTGCAGAGAAACCAGCGTGTACTTTGCAGCATATCAAAGGCTTAAAGGCTGCTTAAGGAACAACAAGGCATGGGTGTGAAAGCCCATGAACGGCTATTTCAGCATGATTCCTACCTGCCCACAGTCTTCTAATGTTAAAATAAAGCGGTAATTCTTGGTAAGCTTCCAATTTTATCACACCACGTGTTACCTCATGGGTCCAGATTTTCAAACTGTTTGGCCAGTTCAGGAGTTCTTGATATTAGCAGCAATTGATTCCCTCACATCAGTACCACAGGTACCTCCTGGTGCACCAAGGAATACATTAAGGATGACCTGGCCCCTGCTCTTCAGTTTGGCGCCAGGTTTTAGATGTACTGAGTTGAGTTTCTGTTGACACGTTCTGCCAGCGCAGATGATCTGCGGTTATTTTATTTCTCTAGCAGGAACAGCAATTTTGGGTGCAGGATGAAGCTGCGCGGGAGGGGACTTGGAGAAATCTTGGTTGCTAGCTTCTCATCAGCATTTCCGAGTACTATCCAACCTCGAGATGTCGGAAACGTGGTAAAGTGGGCTGGTTTCTATTTTTAGTGGAATATTGGCTTCTCACGAGGAAGTCTGCCTGGCTTTTAGAATGAGGACTCCAATCTATTCCCTTCCAGTTAAATGAAGCTTTGAGTGTCTGAGTGAAAAGCCCAGGCCCATACTTTTCAAGAGTCTGCTTCACAGAAAGAAGAGCTTTGCACGCATGGGTTGCAGAGTTCTGGGAGAGCTGACGTTCCAGCTGGAGCGGGGAGAGACGCACATCACGGTGGTAGCTCACAGGTCTTGGCCTGCCCTGCCCCACAGGCCGCCCCCGCCCCTCTGCCAGCTGCGGCCTCTTCTCTCCAGCTTTGCCTGCCTGCAACACCCTCTTCTCCCCTGACTCCAGCCCCTCCATTTCTTCCCTTACAAAGAGTGGGAACACAAAGTGTGAGTATTAAGGGAACAAGGAAATGGACTATTCTGGGTTTTTGCCAAAACAACACAAAAAAACCTGTAACCAGAATTTTCAAGCTTTAAATACTAGTATGTGGTCGTGGTGGAAGATACAGAGATTTTCATTTTCTGTCATTGGTATAGGTATATATATACAAATGTAACAATGAACATCATGTTATAAACATGTGCACAGAGTACAAGTCATATCTGTAAACAATAGATATATAGTGCATTTTTATGCGTCCAGAGAGAGCATAACACAGTTTACAGGAGAGGGTATGTATGTAAGCAGGATTATGTCAGCCTCTCCACACCAGGCACACACGTTGGCTAACGTACAAGACATACCCGTGAAGTCAGCTGGTCTATATTTAGTACAGGAATTAAACCTTTCATGCATGCACACACACATATTTTAACTTCCAAATATATACAAGCATACAGAACAAATGCTGCATATATATTTTCCTAAAAATAAGAACGAGATAGTTAGATACTTCAAATCTGAAATTGCTGTTTCTTAAGTAGTGAGAGAGGGTCTGTCATGCTGCCTCCTCTCTCCTGACCCATCTAGCTTTTCCCCCAAGAAGCTGGCTGAGCAGTTGTCCAAGGCTCCTCGATGACTGTCAAAGCTTCGTGTCGGAGGAGAGCCTGGGAGCTCTGCGAGGTAGGGGAGGGTTTGCTACGCTCTACAGAGAAGATGCTCTAACAAAAGCTTCACCGACCACAGTTCTAGACTAAGAACGGCAAAGAGCGATCAACCTCTGCGTGTGTGACAGGGGACCCTCGCTATGCTATGCCTTAGTCTGCCATGAGCCCAACAGCTGCAGCTTTTCACTCAATTAGCTAAAAGTCCTTACTTAGGGGATACTTATTTACCAAAAAACCCCAACAAAACAAAACAATCCACAGTTCCACAGAAATTGCACAATGACATAAATTAAAACCAACTGCCTTAAGGTTATGTTAATAATGGAATAGTGATGAATTGTGAAAAAAACCAAAAGACTCTTCTCTTTAAATAAATCAAAGACTTCATTTATTTTTACATCTTGTTTATGTTCCTGCAGGATGATCCCTTAGTAAGAGAACGCTCTTCCTCATCAGGCTCAAGTTATAAGCTTGAGATTTATTAGAGTTAATAGGCTTGTTGCTAACAGCACAGAAGGCACCCCGTTCACTGTTTTGACCTGTTAACCGAGCGTTTAAACTCCATCTCTTGCTCATTTAGCAGCTGGGTTTTCATCATAGTACTTACAATGTTTAGACAGATTATTTATCTTACTTTGGTTGACGTGTAACACCTTCAGGAGAGAATAAACCACCTTCCTTTTAAAAATTGAAAACATATAGAAGAACTGGCAGCAGAAAAAGCACGAAAGGCAACAAAGCACAGTGGTCAAGAAGGTGAGTTTTAGAGATAGACCATGTTGATTAAAATCTGGTCCTATCATCTAATTCAAGGATGATTTGGGAAAATTACCTAACATTTTCGAGTCTCAATTTCCTCAACTCTAAGACAGGGAGAGGAATTGTATTTGTATCAGAGGGTCACAGTAAAAACTAAATGAGATAACTCAGGAGAAGCAATATTTGTTAAATGAACACAAACCATCACATCAAATAAATAATCTTTCCCAAAATGCAACACAATCTAGGTACATACTAGTTCTTGCACCCATCCCCCATTTGTTAGAATTCTAGAAAAACATACATAATTTGAACATAATCGCCAAAAATACTGCCACCCTAGACAGGATCCACAGTCCTTAAGACCACCATTCTGCCTCTGATAAATGCCCAAAGCGGGGATTCCTGTCCTTCGGGGCATCACCTGCGAGAGATTAGCAAGAGAAACCGAATATAGGAACATGTCTCCTGTAACTTAACTACGTCCTTGGGAGAAGCTCTTTGTTTCTCATCCTCCAGGCCAAGTACCTAGTCGGTCAGTCCTCACCCAGTGTTTCCTGAGTTCATCAGGTGCCTTCCCCTCACCAGGTATGTTTCCGAATCACCCCCCAGAGAGACCACGCTCCATCTTACCCATTCAGCCCCAGTATCCATAACGTGCCACAGTGTGAATTATCCTGATGTGATCCCTGCACCCAGGAGTTTACACTCGCAGTCCCTCTTCCGAGGGAACCTAACTTTTAATGTTAGAAGAGGTAACAAACACCGCAAATTTTCTCTTTGCTATAAAACCATTTATTTAATGTTTTCTTACCTCTTTCAAAGTTGAAGGAGTATCCTCGAATCACAATATTTTTTCATTTCTTTTAAAAATAAATTCAAATTCAACGTGCACGATTTTCTTTTGGAAAGCAGCATGATATAGTGTAATGGTTTGTCAATCTTTCCTTTTTTAAAGTGATAGACCATTTAAAAAAAATAAAATCTCATATGAAGGTTGTATCAAATTAAGTAAGGTGAATTATATCAAACAAGTAAGGTGAATTGCTGAGGAGGAAACGGAGAGAAAAAGGACAGATCCTGGTCCTTTACATTCCATAACCACCTTGTAGGACACCTTCCTCATGGCTTAGGGAATGAAATGTTGAAAATATAGAGCGGAGCACTGAGTCTAAATTCACTTGAACTCAAAATCAGGTTCTCCAACCTCTTAGTCGGTGGTCTCGCACAAGACACTCTTTGTGCACAACTTTCTGTGACAGTAAACCTCATAGAGATGCTTCTGGGGATCATTACTTCTTGCAGCAAATAGTTACTGAGTACCTGCCAGAGGCTACAGGGAGACACTGTTTCACGGTGCTGAGGGCACACCAAGGAATGAAATAGACAAACTCTCTGCCCTCACAGAGCTTATATTCTATTAGGAAAGATACACAACGAAAAAAATAAATGCATATGTAAGTCCCAGGTGAAAAATTATAAGGAGATAAATAAAGTAGAGAAAGTGTTAAGAAGTAAAGAGGGGTGTAATTAATAAAACTTATAAATGGGTGGTCAAGGAGGGCCTCACTGAGAGGCAGTGCTGAGCCAAGGCTGAAAGGATGTAAGGGAACAAGCCACGTGGCGATATGAGAATAGATTTAAGAACAATGCCTACTTAATAATAAATATTCGATAAACGATGCTAATTACTACCACAGCCAAGACAATATAAACAAGGAAAGCACAAAAGCAGGATTAAAAATCCTGTCTCTGCCACTTGACCAAACCTCACTGAGACATAGTTCTCTTACATGGAAAAATGGAATAGTAATACCTGCACTTTTTTGCAATATCATTAGAGGATAAAATGAGAAAATATACACGGAAACACTAAGAAAACAAATACAGAACCACATAAATACTACAACTATCACATCCCCTCTTCTACTATCTTCCCAAAATGACAGACCACCATTCCACCTTATTAATAAGGCATCCAATGATGTGATAGGTAGCCCAGGAAGAGGGTTTCCAAGATAAAAATTAACTTCTCTTTTGGGGTCAGACCAAGAAGAGTAAGAGCTGAAACAGACCGAGAATGAATTCCAATCAAGGAAACCTAAACGCAACCAGCTAAACTTGCTGGGGCTCTGGTTTGAGAGAACAGTCATCTGTTTGCTCTGGTCCTTGGCTGATTCATGATAAATTTCCCATCTGGGCGGCTTCCATTCCTCTCCACCTTTCTTTGCCTCCTACAGATTTAGTGCCTTTTGTTCATTTATTCAACAAACATTTAATGAATCCGTACAATAAACACAGAGCCAAGTGCAGATTTGGGTAAGGGGGTAAACTAAACCAGGACTCAGCCTCAACAAATCCCATGGGGACAGATGGGGGAAAGGTTGGGGGCACAGAAAGAATGGAATCCATCCACACTGCCTCCAGGATTCCTCTGGTCTGAACAAGTCTGAGCCTCAAACATACTTCACTAGGTAATTGTAAACAAAAGGAGAGCCTTCAGGCTACCACCACACTAGCTTACACTTGGCAGGGCAACCCCAAAACAAATCCAGATTCTGGAAATATGAATATTGAGGAGCAAGAGTAACTCCAGACATTTTTTCCAACAAATATTTACTAAATGCCTACCTAGTACCAAGCACAAGGAGCCAGAATTCAAAGATAAGATTCCTAAGGGCTCGGTGGTCCCGCACCTCCTCCTCTTGTCTAACCATTGTCCCTTTTCTCCCTGAGGTCCAGTGCACAGTTCAACAACATAACCAAACTTTCCTACAGCGGAGAGTTTCTGGAAGTAGAAATACACTAGTAATACAAACGCAAAGCCAATATAAATCCCATATACAGTCTTTCATTTCTCAACTAGCATGACTTCTATTTAAAGCTTCCACTAGTGTCTTTTCCAGGGTCTACCTGTGGTCATTCTGTCTTGGAAATTCTCCTTCTAAAGTTTACAGATCTTTCGTTCTAGGCCTTATCTACGAGGATTAAATAAACTAAGAATAGTAATCATACTCTATACCTTTCTGTTCTAAAAGCAGATCACACAAAATACCATAAGCCTACTCTGTGCCAGTCATATAACCTTGCAAACAATCTTTCAAGATAGACCATTATCCTCACTTTACAGAGGAAATTGATGCAGACACTGAAAGGTGATATTTATATCATGCCAAAAATCAAACAGATGGTAAGTGGTGAATCCTGCGTGCAACTCAAGTTTTCCATATCAAAAGATGAGGCTCTTCATGTTATAAACTACTGTGACCTCAATAAAATAGAAATAAATGAATAAATTAAAAAAAAAAAGATGAAGCTCTTTAGTTCTCTATCCCAAGCAACTCTCACAAGCGGGCTGGCCAAAAAACAGATGGAGAGAAGTTTCCTAACCTTTCTGGCCTTGTACCCATGGTCTCCGAGGTCCCTTCCAGCTCTAAAATTCTAAGACACCACACTAGTTAGGACTGATTATCTACATTTTAGCACATAACGTGCTCTCTCTCCACGATTGACTCTCTATTCCTCACCTCTTTGAAGAAAGAGTTATTTTGTACTTATGGGGCCACATGTAAATTGTTCTGCAGAATATCTTTCTTCTTCTATGAATAAAAGGATATAATTTTGTATAAAACCTATATCTTGCTTCTCACATGGATCCTAATCCACTGCTTTGACCTAGTCCAAATTTCTAATTGAGGCTTTCAGTTTATACTTAGGTAAATAAATAATCTGGAGTATCAGCATCTGTTAAATATCAATTTCTTATAAAACCAATATGCCTCTCCTTTACTATGTCTCAGTGAATGGTACTTGATGACAAAAAACATCACATTTAAGAATTTTCAGGTAAAATTGTATCAAATAACAATTTGTGAAAATAATTAAGAAAACCTAGACTTCTATGAGAATGTATTTTAAAGGCTGGAGTGTTTTGAAACGCCTTTGGGGTCAGAAAAATTCTTAGATCCCTAACTATACATGTGTGGGGTAAACTACCTCTAAAGATAAACAATGAGCTGAGAAGTGAGTGTTGAACAAGAGACAGATTAGCAGTTTGAGTCCAGTCAACTTAACTGTTGCTAAAACAAACAAAGAAACAAATCAACACTCCTCACAGGACTACAGAGAAACCAAAGTTTCTTTTACGATCTCAAGAATACAGCTCCAATTTTTTTCTTACATATGAAGAAAAAGTAGTGTGACCAATTTTCAAGAGAAAAGACAATAAACAGAGATCAACTTCAAATACTGGCAGATGTTAGAACACGCAGACAGGATTCTAAACCAGCTGTTACAACTATGCTCAAGGATACAAAGGAAAATATGCTTCCAATGAACGAAAAGAGAAATGTCTCAGAAAAATACAATCTGTTAAAAAGAAACAAATAGAAATCCTAGAGCTTAAAAACGCAATATCTGAAATTTAAAAACTAGATCTGGAGAGTTTGACAGTAAATTAGAGATAACGGAAGTGAACTTAACGATAGATCAATAAAAACTGTCTACTCTGAAGGTCAGAGGGGAAAAAAATGTTTAAAAATAAAAGAGGAGAGGAGAAGAGGGCACCATCTCAGAAACTTGTAGCAAAACAACAAAGGATCTAGCACACATGTAATCAGGAGAATGAAGGAGAAAAAATATTTGAAGAGACAATGGTCAAGAAGTCCCCAAATTTGATGAAAGACATAAATTTACAGATTCAGAAAGCTCAACACCAAGGAGATAAATATAAAGACTGCCGTGTCTAGACAGTCATAGCCAAAGTGCTGCAAATCAAAGATACAGAGAAAAATCTTGAAAGCAGCCGTGGGTGGGAGGGAGGGGTGACACTGAACACAGTAACAACAACTTTAACTGACTTTTCATCAGAAACTATGGAGCCCAGCACACAGTGGAACATCATTAATGCATTAAAAGATTAAAAAAAAAAAAAAAACCCCAACCCTATCAACCCAGAACTCAATCTCAAGCAAAAGCATCTTTTAAAAGAAAAGGCAAAATAGTGACATTTTCCAAAATAACAAGACACTGAAAGAATCTGTCAGCAGAAAACCTGCACTATGAGTAAATAAATATTAAAGGAAACTCTTTAGGCTCAATATCAATTGATTATCTTTAGAAAGAAACGAAAATCATTGGAAATGGCAAGTACAGAAGATTTACTTTTAATTAATTTATTAAATTCATAAGACAGTTTAAAGTAAGGGCTGTAACATTCTCTTGTGTACTTTGTAATAGATATAACTCTAGCATAAAGGAGTTATGGACCTTAACGGACCAGAAATGGACCTATAAGTTTGCCAAGGTTCTAGATTTTACAAGAAGTGGCAGAAGATTAACTATAAATAGACTGTAACAGGGTGTATTATTGTAATTTGTAGAATATATACTTAAATATATGTAAAGGAACATAACTAAAAAAACCAAAATAGATTAACATGAAATTCAAAAAAATTCAAAAATCCAAAAGAAGGTGACAAAAGAGAAACTAAAACAAAAAAAGAGAGAGAGGAAAAGGGAAAAGAAATAATACAATGGTAGACCCAAATCCAACATTCCAAACTAAATATTCATTAACTCAATACTCCCAGTTAAAAGACAGAAATTGTTAGAATAGTTTAAAAAAAGTTTCAACTATATTCTGTCTATAAGAGACACTTTTAACAACAGAGACATTGAAAATAAATGCTTGTGAAAAGACATATCATGCAAATAGTAAGCACAGAAAGGCCAGAATGGCTATATTAACATCAGGTAAAACAGACTTCAAGGAAACAGCATTATCATCAGAGATAAAGAATGCCATTTCATAATGTCATAATTAACAGCTCGTCAGGAAGACCTAACAGTATTAAATGTGTACATGCTCAATAATAAAGCCTCAAAATACATGAGGCCAAAATGGACAGAATTAAAGGGAAAAATATACAATTCTACCATTACAATTGAAGATATTAACACTCCTCTCAGCAAAAGATGGAATTAGACAAAATAAACATCAGCCCCAAAATAAGAGATCTAAACTATCAATCAGCTTAACTTTATGGTTATATAAAGAATGCAATAACCAACAAATGCAGGAGACATTCTTCTCAAGTTCACACGTATATTCACCAAGATAAATTATATGCTGGCCCATAAAACCCAGGTTTCAATAAATTAAGAAGGACTGAAATCATATAGAACATGTTCTCTGGCCATTTAATGGAATTAAATTAGAAATTAGTAACAATAAGATGTCTAAGAAGACCCCAAATGTTTAGGAAATTGGACAGCACACTTCGAAGTGGTCAAAGAAAAAAATCACAGAGAAATTAGAAAATATTTAAAAACTGAATGATAATGAAAATATATGCCACCAAACTTTGTGGGATGTAACTACAGCAGTGCTTAGAAGGAAAAAAGAAAGGTGTAAAAATCAAGGACCTAAAATTCCAACTTAAGAAAGCAAAAGGGCAAAATTAACCTAAAATACAAGGAAGGAAAAAATAAAGAGCATAAATTTGTGAAAGAGAAAATGAGAGAAAATTAACGAAGGCAAACTCAAGTTTTGAAAAACTGGTGATCAATGATTTGCTTTCCCATTCATTCTCTCTCTCTCTCTCATTCTCTCTTGGTCTAGTTTATCCACTTTATTGATTTTTTTCAAAGAATCAGCATTTTGTTTTATCGATTTTTCTCTGTTCTTCTTCTGGCCTAAAGATACTAAAACGATAATAAAAATATTATACATACCTTTATACCAACAAATTTGACAACTTAAATGAAAGAGACAAATTTCTTGGTAAAAAATAACCAACTTACCAAAATTGACACAAAATAAACAGAAAATCTGAAAAAAAAAGAAAACCAAAAAACTCCCAGAAAACCCAAAAACCTATAGCGTTTAAAGAAATTGGAGATCGAAAACCTGTCCACAAAGACGACTCGAGGTCCAAAAGGTGCTCTGGTGAATTCTACCAAACATCTAAGGAAGGAAAACACCAACCTTCTCCTTCAGAAAATAAAGTGGGAGGGAATTTTTCCAAACTAATCTTAGACAGCCAATGCCCTAAAAACAAAAAGCGGTAAGTGATAAGGAAAAAGAAGAAAAAAATAGAACAAGATACAGGAAGATCAGGAGTTTGGGGGCGGGGCGGGCCGTGGTTTTAAACACAGTGGTCACCTATTTTAGAAGGTGACATTTGAGGAAAGACTTGAAGAAGGTGAGGGCCCATGGAAAGACATGTCAGGACAACGCCAGTGCAAAGGCCCTAAGACAGCAAGGTGCCAAGAAACAGCAAGGAGGCAAGCGTGGGGTCCTACAGGCCCAGGTCAGGAAAGTTTGTCAAGGAAGATGGAAGGGATCGACTGTTCATACTAATGCTAGTCAGATACAGCGAGGACCCTGGATTCGGCAAAGTGGAGGTCACTGGTGAAGGTTTCAGAGAGAATGGGAGAATGGGGTCCAGAGAGTACAGACACCTCTTGTGATGGGCTGTGGCTTAAAGGGAGAGAAAGAAATGGGACAGCAGTTGGAGAGGGAAGTGTGGTCAAGGGTTTATCTAAAATAGGAGAGCAGCATGTTGGATCGGATCCTGACGAGAGAAAAACTGATAGCGCAGAAGAGAGGAAGAGGAGAGCTCGAGGAAGGCCCCGGGCCCAGAGTCAGGTGGGTCTCACACACGAGCAGTTCTCACACCACCCCGCCCATTCCAAAAGAATGCCACCGTCTGCTAAAATCAGTGGCTGCCATCAATCAAGTTTAGGAAACACGGCTTTCATTATGAAAACATGCTTGGCACTTCACTGAATAAATTATTAAACATAAATAATTACCAGAGCATTTGAGAAAAAGTTAGAGGCTCTGATTCCTTTAGTGACGCAATCAAACACCCTAAGAAGCTCTTCCTCCTTTTGTTCCTTCTGCACTGTTTTATGTTCGATGGACCATGTTTGGCCATCTCCTGGGGCATTTGATTAAAAGTTTATTTTTCTTGATTCGGGTTAATTTCAGGGAATGCCCTTATGTGCTCACACACCTTAATTTCTTAAAGTATTCAAAAATGGAGTCGACGGGAGGCGTTGCACACAAGATGTGTGCATGGGATTTTTACTTTCCTGAGGCTGTTGCCATAGTTTTTTGGCAGCAAAACCACATATACTGAACTAATTAAAGATTTAAAACACATTGTTAGGCAATTTAGAACCACACTCTGAAGGTTAATTTAAAAGAAATAATGAGAAAAAGCCAAGCAAAGTCTATACCATACAGAGTTTTGTGGTAAGAGTCAAGAATCACAAAATGGTTTTTATTACTTTTAATTACTTTGCTCCCTAACCAGAAGATATTAATGACACGTTAGATTTACTGCCAAGTTATATAGCATGCACAAGGCACATCCAACTCTCCATGAGACTTGATTAGTAAGGAGGGAGGGCAAGAACCCATGGGGCTCTAGTTTTCATGACCCCAAAGGAGAAATGATGGACTGAAAACTCAGGTCAGGATTTCAGATGCTATGAAATACACAAAACCTGCATAAAGAAGTGGTCCCTTTCCACGCAAAGATTGTGAGCTCAAGTTAAAAACATAGGTCAATAATCTCCTTTGATTCACTAACCTGTTTTTGGCTTATCCAACAAGTCTTAAAAGCAATTATAACTGTTCTTACAATTGTTAAGAGGCTCGTGTCCTGAATGAGAACCAAAATCACCATCAGGGGCACTGAGCCGCCAAACAAGGTAAAAGCAGGAAATCTGGGAAATAATCCAGGGCCCAACCCTGCTTTCTCCCTGAGAATGTGAGCAGTCTGGAGATCGTGAGGTTCCACAGGGCACCAGGGTTGGGAGATAAACCACAGGGCTTGGCCAAGATGGGAAATCTAATAGGAGACACTGCATAAAACCGTAACCCAAAGAGCTGTACAGTCAGGATAATGGTGGAGTCGGAGAGGACAGCCAGGTCACTAGGAAGACTCTTAAAGACACTTGGAACCTTCAAAACATACTCTAAATAACTAATACATCAAAGAAGAAACGATAATCAAAATTAGAATATACCCAAAACTAAACAATAAAAATAATACATTTCATGGGGGGCCACTACTACCCTAATTGTGTAATATTGTTCTGGAGGCTAGTGTAACAAGACCGAGAAGAAAGATACAAGAATTAGAGAGAACCAAAACTGTCTTATTTGCATATATAAATATTTATATAGAAAACCCAAAAGAATCCACAGGTAAATTATTAGATCTAATATGAGAACTTAAGAAGCTAACTAGCTACAAAAAAACTATATAAAACTCAAACTGCAACAGTTAGAGAATTACAGTTTTTAAAGATACTATTTATAGTATAAGGAAAAAATCTAGAACTGAATCCCACATGCATGGATATTCAAGTCTTTTATGAACAAAATTACAAAACTATGCTAACAGACATTGTAGGAGTACTAAGCGAATGGAGAGATGTACGACATTAGTAAAGATATTCTCTCCAAATTGATCTATAGACTCACTGTAATGTCAATTAAAATCCCAATAGGGTTTTCTTTCAGAATTGGACAAGCTAATTCACAAATTCATACGTAAGAGTAAAGGGTCTAAAATTCTAATGTAAGAACAAAGAGCCACAGATGCTCTCAAGAAAGATAAATGAAGGGAATGGTGCTACCCCACCAGAAATGTGGTACCGGGGCATAGCGACAGACAGGGACCTAGGAAACCACATCCAACTCGCACATACATGGAAACTTGACTAATGACAAAGAGGACACTGAAAACAAACAAACAAAAAGAGACCGTTTAGTAGATAGTGCTAGAACATTTGGAAATACAGATGGGGAAGAAAAAGAAATTGGATACCTACTTCACATCCAATCCCAAAATCAATTCCAGGTGGATAAAAGTCTTAAATGAGAAAGGTGAAAGTTTTAGAAGATTATATAGAAGAACATCTTTATGTCTTTGGGGTAGAAAATAATTTCTTTAACAAAACACAGAAAGCAGAACCCAAAAAGGAAAAGGTTGATTTAAAAAACAGACTCTATTAAAAGGAAAAAAAATTCTTTAAGAGATATCATAAAGAAAGTGCAAAGAAAAGCCACAAGTTGGGAGAATATATTTAGGAAACACAAATCTGCCAGGGAATCTAATATGGTGACCACTGGCCACATGTGGCTATTTTAATTTAAATTAAACAAAATTTGAAATTTAATTACCCTGTAGCTCTAGCCACATGTGACTAGTGGCTGCTTGATTAGCAACAATATGGAACATCTCCATCATCGCAGAAAGTTCTCTTGGACAGCACTGACCTAGAACATGTACAGATTTTTAAACTTCTAAAGTAAATAGGAAATGCAATTTAAAGAGTGGAGAAAGGGCATTAATAGACGTTTTACAGAAAAAAACACCAAAATGTACCATAAACATCTAAAAATTCATTTCAACTTCATTAGTAATCAAAGTAAAACAAATTATACTCATTAGATAGCATTTCTAACACCTCAAATTGGTCAAAGATTTAAAATCATTAATATGAAGGATTGAAGAAGATACAGACCAGCAAACTCCTAACACACTGTCTGCAGGAGGGTAACCCACGACCACCACTGCGGAAGGAGTTCGGCATCATGCAGCCTCCTGGAGCACTCTGCTACCCAGCAAGTCCACCCCAGAGAAGGGATTCTCCACCTGAACTGGACAGTCCCTCTCCCCGCCTGGGGCATCTGAAAGTTGTGTAGATGGGCTGGCCCTGTGGCCGAGTGGTTAAGTTTGCGTGCTCTGCTTCAGCGGCCCAACGTTCGGATCCTGGACGCGGACATGGCACCGCTCATCAGGCCATGCTGAGGCAGCGTCCCACATGCCACAACTAGAAGGACCTGCAACTAGAATATACAACCATGTACTGGGGGGCTTTGGGGAGGTGGAGGGAGAGAAGAAGAAGAAAAAAAAGAAGATTGGCAACAGACGTTAGCTCAGGTGCCAATCTGAAAAAAAAAAAACAGAAAATTTTGTGGAGACACACACAGACACAGACACACACACACAGACACACACAGACACACACACCCACACACGTACACACACACCCACACATACCAGCATTTAATTTGCAGAGACCAGGGGTAATGTTCCTGCAATTAAAAGAATTATTCCGCCTAAACTATGCACCAGGAGATATGAACAAAAATAAAAAATTAAAACACTAGACACAACCCAAAACATTACCAACAGAAAAATGGATACATAAGTTGCATTTAGTGGAATGCCAGAGAACTGAAAATAAACGCATCTCAGCTACAGATATCAACACAGGTGATTCTAAGGGATCTAATGCCGAGGGAAAACAGCAAGACACAGGGATACAAACAGCATACTTAAAATTTACACAAAGAACAAAAATTGTCAATCTAAACAATGAAGTTGGGGTGAAACATATATAAAACAAACACACACACACAAGCAAAGAAATGGCTAACAGAAAATCAGGATGGTTATCTCCAGGAGAAGGAGGGGGTGCCCCTGGGAGTGGCACACCGGGGCTTTCTAAGAACTGCTAATGCTTCCCTTCTTCAGATGGGCAGTAGCTTGAGATGTTCATTTTAACATATGTTTATCCATATGTTTTTTATATACTCTTTACATGTTTTATAAATTTCATAATATTTTAAAAAGCCAGCCTCATTACTCATTAGCTAGGATCCTTGGCCTTTCTAAACTTGGTTAATAAAAGTGACTCCACCTGCCTTCTGCACTTGTTCTGAAGTTCAAGGGAGATAACGCGTGTGCACGTGTGAGTGGATGTGCTGGGGACAGTTTACCGAATAGGAAAAGTAAGAGGGAAGCAGTTCCCCACCGAGTTCACCCTGGGTACCGTCCAGGATCACAGGGCCCAGAGTTCCTGTGCAGTCATTAATCAAGTCAAGAAGATGTGAGGCGTGTGTTTTCTCACCATAACATGGGGCTAACTCCTGTCTGATTCCACCCACAGGAGTATCAGACTATTGAAGTGAAAGCAAAGTATTCAGTAAATATGCAAACACAAGCTTTTTTACTGTTGTTATCGCTAGAGTGGCCAGAGGAGGCAGAGGGTCTGCAAATCATGCCACAGGAGATGAAATTATTCAGGGCCTGTGTATTTTAAAATTAGGCTAAATGATAATAATAATGACAGGATAATAATTATCTCCAAACACTGGATGCAAAAGAGGCATAAAGTCTGTTTGTTCAGGGTTCTCCCAGAGGGCAGGGTGGAGAGACTGGAGTAAATTTAAAAGTACATTCCGGGTCCATATAATAGAGAACTTTTTTTTTTTCTTTTTTTTACAATCAGAGGGAGACACAGAACTGACCACCAGATAATTCTCCTTCATTTGAATTATTCAGATAAAGATAGAGTTTAGCAGAGAGTCTTGTTCTGGATGAAAATACCAATTTTTAAAACAAACTCTGTTAAAATAAAAATACAGAGGGGCTAGCCTGGTGGTGTTGTGGTTAAGTTTGCATGCTCCACTTTGGTGGCCTGGGGTTTGCACGTTCAGATCCTGGGCACAGACCTATGCACTGCTCAACAGGCCATGCTGTGGCAGCGTCTCATATACAAAGCAGAGGAAGAATGGCATGGATGTTAGCTCAGGACCAATCTTCCTCAAGCAAAAAGAGGAAGATCGGCAACAGATGTTAGCTCAGGACCAATCTTCCTCACCAAAAAATAAATTAATAAAATAAAAATACAGATAATATAACCTTGTGTCAATTTTTTTTGGGGGGGGGGGAGGAAGATTTGCCCTGAGCTAACTAACATCTGTGCCAATCTTCCTCTATTTTGTGGGTGAGTCACCACCACAGCACAGCCACCGTTGAATGGTGTAGATGCAGGAACCAAACCCAGGCTTCCAAAGCTGAGTGTGCCGAAGTTAACTACCAGGCCACAGGGCTGTCCCCTCCAACTTATTTTGAAAACTAGCTCTCCTACTTAATAGTCATGAGACCACGGGGAACTTATTTTAGCTCCTGGAGCTTTGGTTTCCTCTTCTGTAGGAAAGACACCATCTTTCCTTCAAGGTTATTTGCAAAAGTCAACGTGATAAGACATTGAAGTTGCCTAGCACCAGTGTCCCGTAAGCGCTCGATAGGCTGCTATAATTTTTAAAAAATTGTCACTGCAGGCTGCCAAACTCGTTCACAGCTAGAAAAATAAAGCAGTGACATCAGTCTAAGAAAACAAGGTAACTTTCACATTTGAAAGTATCTGTTACTTCAAGAAAAGCAGCAAACTAATATCGCTAGGTCAGTTCCTTCAAAACGTTATCAAGTGGCTTCTGGTCTCCCAAAAAAGTTTCCTCGAACGTGCTTTGTGTAGCAATCTCCCCCCACCTCCATAAAAACCCTTTTAAACTTCATGACTCGAAAGCACTTTCCAGTCTGGGGGAATACAAATAAAACGGAAACTATGCAGATAAGACTTGATACGGCAAACCACACCACATTCACTCTAACTTAAGGTCGTTAGTTTTTAAAAATATCTAACGCTAAGGAAAAGAGTACACACATAACTGCTTACATCCTCTAAATTTAACCTGCAGAAACCAGTAAAAAATGTTAATGTCTATAAACAGGAAATGACGAACTTCAAGATTAAACACAGAAATTTTATTATAAATAAATAACTATCCTATAACTTCACTCTAATGACACTTGCAAAGCTTTTTCCTCTGGTATAGCACTTTTGAAGTTCAGATCAAGTCAAG
The DNA here is from genome assembly GCF_021613505.1 of Equus quagga. Classification (NCBI taxonomy): domain Eukaryota; kingdom Metazoa; phylum Chordata; class Mammalia; order Perissodactyla; family Equidae; genus Equus; species Equus quagga. Next base: position 3,690,570 of record NC_060284.1, on the reverse strand, counting down.
CTGTTTTCCATGAATAAAATAAAGGCGGCATCTCAGAGAGTTTAAATTATTACGTGTTTTTACCAGACTTATCTTTTTATTCACTGGAAGCACTCTGCTACACTCTGGTTTTCAGCTTTGTCCTGTTTTTCACTTAAGTTTCCAACCTAGTCTCAAATTACCAGTTGACAGTCACCTAGGGTAATGAAGTTGGTGGATTAGCTGAAATCAAAACCAAGAACCCTCTTTACCACCCTTCTTCTCAAGCACAGATCAATTATTTATGACCAAGTTCACCAACACTGTGTTTTAATTTAGGAAGCAGTCCATTTGAAGTGAGCTATAAATAAATAGAATCTGGCCTCAGAACTTCTTGACCCCACAGAGCACTGAAAGCAGAGGGGAAGAAAGAAAGAATATAAGAGGAAAGAAAAATACAGAACACAATGAGCCAAGACCCACTGAGCTGCGTCTAGGCCAGAACCTTCCACATAAAGGATTTCATTTCTTCGCAGTTAATTCGACGTCACTTCACTTAATTCTCACGACCTCAGAAGGCAGATCTTATATTCCCCTTATCTAAGACTGGGAAATTGCAGCTCACAAAGGCTAAATTGCTTACCGGGGTCACAGAGCAAGTAGGAAAAGCAGATTTTGACCTGAAGTTTGTCTGATTCCAAAGCCTTTTTCCCCCATCAGATGAAACTTCTAATATTTTAAAATTTGAGCAGTTTAGGAGTTGGCAAAACAACAAAAAGGAATTAAATACTACTTCCAAAGTATAACACAAATAGCAGAAAACCATCCATACAACCATTATTTTGACTTCCTGCAAGAACTTGACGTGTGAGGTTGTCACCAATATGCTTAAGATGTGTATGAAATCACATCCACAGGACGACAGGAAACCTCCTGTGGCAATCGCCTGGAGAGAGAATGAAGCCACATCCAAGATCAAGACAAAGAGAAAGTCAAGTACCAGGGACCCCTTACCTGCTGCACTTCACTCTCTCCATTTGAGATCTTCTCAGTGTAAACAAAGGAGTTGAATATCCGCTGTAACAGAGAGGAAATGAACAAATGTTAATGTTTTCCAAATAAGACAGCCACGTTCTGTAAGAGTGTGTGTGTGAATAATTTGTTTGCAACACAAAAAGAATCAAGCAGAAAAAATTTAATTAAGATACAGTTATTTTACACAGAGAAATCCAAGTATCAGCCGACGTCAACCACACATGTATGAGCAATAGCCAGGAACTTCAGCGCTGAAATAAACCAGATGTTACACTACATTTTTCATTTTCAAAAATACATTTAATTACAGATTTCCGGAGCCCATGCCATTTTATCCGACTGGTATAATCTGACAAAGTTGTGTTTCTCATTTAAGTCCTGCACTGCCTGAATGCTGTAATTGTTTACAGACACTACAATCTAATGTAATAAAGCTCTTTAAAGAGGATTCTTTCCATATTCTCTCATGTTCCTGTCCAACCAGTACCTACCTATCCAGTATTATCCACCACCTTCGTTACCCAAGCACCCGCTCAGGAGAGTAACCGAATAGGGCTTGCCAAATATGTGTGGCCTTAGAGAAGATCCAGTTCTTACATGTCAGGAAATATGACAGCTGTGCCAAGACATTAGTCCAAACTGCGCACACAAGCACACACATTCTTCCACTGGTCTCTGCCGAGCTGGTCCCCACTCCTCCATACACTGCCTGCATTTAAAACATCTCTGCAGACTTGTGACTTGACCCAACTCTACGGTTACTACCATTACTGAGCAATCACAAGAGATTAACATAGAACAAAACCCCCAAAATGAAAATCCAAGATATCTATCTGTTATAGGCGCAGAAAAGAAAAAAAAGCAGCAGCCTCATCATTTATCCTAAAACTTGAAAGATACTACTGGAACTCTCCCGATGAGTAAGGAGTCAGACCTGGAGATGTCAGCCAAAATTTCCTTTTTTCCTTTCTATCCTCCTGCCAAGGGTTTGTCAGCATCTGGGACAGCTTCCCAGACAGCCTAACACACCTGCGTGGTTGTGGTGAGGCAGAGGAGCGCCAAGTTCATCAAGCGCTGTGCAAACGAAGGAAGATCAAGGGGCTGGGGGAGGGGAAAGGGAAGCAAACAAACTTGGGAAGGATTGGGATGAAATGCGATGGAATTACAGTCTGGAAAATTATGATTATGAATTTTCATAATTTTCCAATGTGCCTCATTCATTCATTCAACAGATGTTTATTTTCTCTTTCCTAAAAAATGGCTCTGCTGATAGAAAAGGTACAGATTTCTCTACCTTTGTTGATAATGGTGATAATGATGTTGGCTACTATTTATCAAAGGCTGACCACGAGGCAGACACTATTCTAGGCATGTTACATCTATTTACTGACTCGAGTCTCATGAACCACCTTTGTGACAGACACTGTTATCTCCATTATATAGATAGGAAAACGGAGGCATATTTACCGAGTGCCCAGAGCAACGCACACATCATACTGCATGTGCGCATCTCATTTAATCGTTGTGAGAAAATTGCTGCAGCTCCAAAGATGAAAAACTAAGACCCTAGGAAGTTAGAGAACTTACCCAAAGTCATTTGGCAAGGCGAGAACTTGACCCCAGGCAGTATGACTCCAGATCCGGTGCTCCTAACTCTACTGTCTCATGATCATGCTACATGATTGTTTGACACACATAACAAACACCCCTTGTCAGCAGCTAACACTCAAACACAATGCAGATCAACAATCACTCATAAGGTTCTGAAAACCAAAAGTTTTGCGTAACACATTTGTTGGCAAAATATGACATGATCTGAACTTATTCAGCAGTAAATCCCAACTTGAACTGACGTGTATTTATAATCTTTATTAAGCCACTTCATGTGAATATTCATTCTGAGGCAGATGTATTAATGTGTCTGACTACAGGGTTCTGCTCCCCATCTCCCTGGGGGGTGTTCTTCATCTCAGGGCATCAGGACTTTGAATCCGGAAACACTCTTTTGGAAAAGGGATTACAAACCTCTGTTCCTACAACTCTCCGTTCCCAGTTTTCTGGTCTACGCCTTAGTTCCCTTGATTATAAGGCTTTTAGAGGCTGGCTCAATGTCACTGCCACCTACACACTCCCAGACCATAGCCTATATTTTTATACAATTTGATTTTCAAAAACTTGCTCAGTATCAAGAGTACACTTTTATTAAAAACGAACATAATTCATGTGTCTGCCGATCTGGATGATGTGATCAATTCCTTATTTCGTTTCTGGCAGTGCTATTCCAGTAGACACATTATGTGTCCTACCCTGGAAGGTGCTCCCCAAAGAGGTGAATGATGGACAAGGCATGAACTAGTCCTGGGAGCAAACCCAAACCACCCAGCTCCAGCCAACACCCACCAGGGCCAAACCCACCCAAGAACATCAGATCCTTCCTTCTCCTTTGTGTTAAAAGAACAGTGAATTTCAGCAATAACAAGGAATATAGGCCCGGGAGGACACATGAGGCTGTGTCTTGGTCCCTATTTTACTCATTTATCTTCTTAACAATTATTGACAATGATTGTTAATACTTTTATGTAGATCTTTTTATGGCTTGTAAGCATTTCTATATTGTCTACACCCAACAAATGTGAGTGTGTCAAAGAAAATTTAAAAAGAGAGGTTTTAGATGACAAGCATTGGGGATTCTGCAGACTACCTATTTTATACGACCCTCTCACTGCCCTGGAAGTGACCTGGTAGGGTCACTGGGGCCACCACCAAAGCAAACAATGTTCTGCCCCTCTTCTCCCTCTGGGGTGAGGGTGTCAGCGAGGGGCCAGAAGACTGTGGACATGTAACTCAGAACCAGATAGGTCAGCCAGCCATGTCTGAAGCAAGGTTACAGCTTCAGGCTGACGTGAGTGCACAGCTCTCAGGGTGCACTGAGCGCCCACTCTGCTCTAGGTCAATGGACAGGAATCGTCTTTCTCAGAATGCAGGGCCTGCCAAGCTCAGCTCTCAAAGGCTTAGGCTGGTACTTTTACAGTTTACAATTTCACATAAATGATCACATTTCACCCCCACAACAACTTTGGTAGCAGGCAGGGCAGGGACCTGAAACCGATTTTACAGATTAAAAACCATGGCTCCAAAGTTAGAAAATGTGTCACAGGTAAAAGAAATTCAAGTGCCGAGCTCTCAACCGAGGTCTTGAGTTGAAAACAGGTATTGCTGGGTTGGCCCTGTGGCGCAGTGGTTAACGTCGTGCCCTCTGCCTAGATTTGCCCCAGGTTTGTAGGTTCAAATCCAGGGCGTGGACCTACACAGCGCTCATCAGTCAAGCTGTGGTGGTGTCCCACATGCAAAATGGAGGAAGACTGGCACAGATGTTAGCTCAGGGACAATCTTCCTCTCACACACGCACAAAAACCCCCCCAAAAAACAACAAAAGAAACCACCCCAGGCATTGCCTTTAGCAAAGCTATTAAACACATTTATTCATATCTTTTGTTCAGGATAGTCTAGGAATCCTGATACCTGCATGTAGAAAAAAATGAAGATTTGAGTTTTTTCTATCCATTTTAAAGAAGCTATACTATGCTGGCATAACCTTATACATATGGCCAATGTCAGGAGTAATTAGGAGTCCCAGACAGAGGACTTATTTTTTATTACTTTCTATCGCTACGTGAAACTGTGAAAGGAATAGAATACAAGGTTTTGTTTTTGATCTGAGAGCCAAGAATTCCAAATGATATACCTAGCTGACATTCTGGTGACCTCAGAGTAGTTTCTCGGTTGTTAGAGGACATGAAAAACGGAAACGGAAATGAAAAGATTTCCTAAAACTTGAAAATGACGAGCGAACCCAGAGGTCGGGCTGTCCGGCCCCTCGGGGTGACTTCTCTGTCCCAGGGTGAGGGGATGGGAGGGCAGCTGGGCATTCTACATTCTATTTCGAGTTGTCACTTTCCCTTAGCACAGTCCCCTGGAGGCCCAAAGGAATTCCAGAAATCTGAGCTCTTAATTTGAGCACAACCTGGGGGGATCCTCAAGTCACTCTTGGCGTACAATTCTCTGAAAGTAATGGCAAAGACATGGCCCATGCTGGCCCACCACTCTTTCTTGTTCTCCTCAAATGCTGAAACTGAAAAAACACTTTATTGTAGGGTGGAAAGATCAATTGAAATGTGTGGAGGAGTTTTAAAAAGTTATTTCAAGCAGAAATATTTCACTGAAAGCCTCTTTATTAAATTCCACAATCAAAAGAAAACGAGATGTCCTATTCTTATGCCATGAGAACTGAGAGCTCTGATCTAAAAAGACAAAATGGACCTTTCTCTCATTAATACACACACTCTGGAAAACTGGCAGTACCTTCTACAGTTAATCATATGTACATCCTACGACCCAACCCAGCAGTTCCCATCCCTGGCATATACGGAGCAGAAACACGTTCATATGTTTATGCAAAGAAAAGCGTAAGAACGTTCATAGCAGCACCACTCAGAATAGCCCCAACCTGGAAAACATCCAAATGCCTATCAGCAACAGAATAGACAAATTGTGCTGTATTCACACAGTGGAATATTCGGAGACAAGAATGAACACACAATTGCAACATGCATCAACATGATGGCTCTCACAAACACAATATTGATAAAAAAAAAAAAAAAGCCAGATGCTAGGACATGAAGTGTATAATTCTAATTACATCAAGTTCAAAAGTAGACAAAACTCATCTGTGCTGCCAGAAGTCAGGACAGCGGTTACCCTTTGTGGGCGAGTGGCGTGCTCAAACGTTCTCTTTCTTGATATGGGTGCTGGTTGCAGGGCTGGGTTCACCTTCGTGAGAACTCATCAAGCTGTAGTGCACTTTCCTGCATGGATGCTATACTTCAATCAATTTCCTTTAAACATACATTCTGGACAGTCTGTTTAAAATAAACCCGAGTCAAATGTTTTCACATGTTTCATTAAACTATGCATTAAATTTTAAAAAGGACAAGAGTCCATTAACCGGGCTATTATAAATACTCAAAGAAAAATCTACATCCCACTCAGTAATCCAGAAGAAACTGGGACTTCAGCACCTGCAGAATCACCTGTCAATGCACAGAGATCTCCTGAGCCTTTCCTGAGGCCACATATTAATTGCTCCCTCACACTTGAAGAGCATAACGTTACTTACTTCTTCAGCTTCTCATCCAATGTTACTGTACCAACCTGAATTTCCAGCAAGAAAAAAGGTGTCTTTATCCGAGTTTCATCCAACCTGGGTGCTCTAAACCCATATAACACAATTTAAGCTAATCTCCTCTTTGCATATTCCATTCTTTTATTCTCTAAGCACCGCCCCCCTCAAGAGGAGGGTCAACTCAAATAAAGTAGGACTTAGAGTCACCCAACAATTGAATACAGCTCCCCCCCAGCTCTATTGCAAGAGGCGGAAAAAAAAGACATTCTGCCGTGTGTATGCCTGTGTGTGTGAGTGCATACGTGTGTAGCCTGCTTCCCCCCACCTCGTAAGGGCTGCACCTCAGTCCTGCCCAGTCCCCACTGCCCACTCCACTGACTCCCCCTCCCTCCTGGCCATCTCCTTCCCTCCCAAGTGTCTCCAGTTAATTGAGCCTGCTTAACAGATGGCAAGAGAATTCCAGCTTGCTGGAACCGCAACAACTCCATGAGTGTTTAATAAGATGGTCAGTTGAGACAGCTGGCCCACCTTCACTCCTCCAACAGCTCTGCCAAATTTTAACTATTTAAATGAGTGGTATAACACAATACCACAGCGGACAAACAAATACCTCTACAAGCCTAATGAGATTCTGTTGGTCTCCCTCCCTGATCTTTGCTAAGGAAATGCAGGACTGAATTTTTATTCAAAAGCTTATCCTCTTGATGTTTACAGGTCTCTGTGGCAAGCCAATTTGGCTGACAATTCACTAATAGCTTCATTCTGCTCTGGATCTCTTCCTATGATTGTAGGAATGGTGGCCAAAGGGGAGGAAAATGTTGATCACCACAGTTATCAAGCAGTTGACTGACATTAGCCATGAAAAGAGAAAGTGCTGTCATTAAAAAACTCCAACTACTGGTCAGGGAATTAATGGCAACTTAATTTACGTGTTTCAGGAGAGAAAACACATGCATGACTTTATTCTCCCCTAAGCACACCCCATGAATAATCTTTACTAGGTTTTAAGGGATCCCTCCTGCCCAGATTACACACAGTCTGATTTTTACCAGACTATTTAACTTAACAATGTTAAACTCGTGAAAGGTCCAGAAAAATGGTATTCTCTGAGGAGGCTCATCACGCTGCATTCTGAGGTCATAAATCTGGTGCTATAAAGCTCAGACATCTTTTTAAATCTCTAAACTTGTTCATTCTGGATACAGGTGGTTCAAGAAAACAGTTTAAGAAGATTAGAAAAAGTTACCTCTAAAAAAAAATTTGAAAGTAATCTAAATGTCCAACAATAGGGGACTAATTAAATTACTCTTCCATCAAAAATATATTGTGTAGCTATTAAAAGTATGTTTACAATAATTTTTGTCATTGTTAAAAGCAGCATTAAAATATACAAATAATATTCTAATTATACGTGTGTGTGGGGATACATTACACATAATAACCTTACTGTGATTCAGGTGCTTTATAACACATGATCTCATTTAACATTCACAACAACCCCTCATAGTAGTTACTATGTCCTCATTTTACAGATGAGGAAACTGAGGTTCTGAGAGGTTAACTTGCCCAAAGTTGCCAGGAGTAAGTAAGTGGCCAAGTCTGGATGAGAAATTTGTCTTACTTCAAAGTTTATTTATAGTTCTTTATGTAAACACTACCTTAATAGAGAAAACTTATGTAAAACCTAGAAAGTGACCAAAAGTGTAACAGGGCTTGCCTGGGAATAACAAATCCAGAATATATTTTCTTTCCTTCTCTCTCCCTCCAAATCTCAAAATTGAACACGGATTTTCTCTATAAGGGATAGACAACCCTTTTTCAAAAAGTTGTCACACTCAGAAATAAAGGGCATGCATTCAGAGTTACAACTAAATTCTACACAGAACCATTTGCACTGGATCATCATTTTGCGAGCTTTCAGAGGAAAAGGTAAATGCAGTGGCTTACGTTTGATTCTCCCTACAAAAATCGGATCTCTGAACAGCACAGTGACTTGCAAGAAACAGCGCTATTCCAGGTTCATGACAAAGGGAAATGCTTAGGTACTGAAAAATCATGGCATAGGAAGAGGCCTAGATGAGGAATTTAAAACAAAACCTGTTAGTACACAATAGTCGACCTTGTGCAAATGGTACCCAGGCACTCATGTCCCGGCCCAACCAACTTCCTGATTTTGTCTTAAGGTTGCTATATATAAAAATGATAACAGCTATCGCTTATAGAGTGCTTACTATCTGTCTGGCACTAGGTACTTTACATATGTTAACTCACAAATGTGAAGATGAATTTATTTATTTAGTTAGTTAGTTTGAAGGTATGCTTTTTGGTGAGGAAGATTGGCCCTGAGCTAACATCTGTTGCCAATCCTTCTCTTTTTTTTTTTCCTCCCCAAAGCCCCAGTACATAGCTGTATATCCTAGCTGTAAGTCCTTCCAGCTCTTCTATATGGGACGCCACCACAGCTCGGCTTGATGAGCAGTGCTAGGTCTGTGTCCAGGATCTGAACCAGCGAATCCCAGGCCACCAAAGCAGAGTGAGTGAGCTTAACCACTACTCCACCCGGCCAGCCCCTAAAGATGAATTTATACAGAGGGCACTAAAAACATCAGGGAAGTATTTCACACACCATTATGATAGTTATTCAGTCTATGATAGTTCTTCTATTCTTAGTCTCTTCCATTATCGTTAGTCTATCAAGAATATTCTCTTAATGATAGCTATTCTATGATAGTTGGAGGTAGGGGGAGAGCAAAAATACCTGTATAGATATTTCTCAACCGAAGTCCCATCTCATTCTGAAAAACCTCCCACCAAGGGTAACTGCTTCCTTCTTTGACGTCTGCAGCAAAGACTGTCTATGCTACAATTAAAATAGTGTGTTCATTATAGAAAATTTGAAAATACGTAAAGGAAGAAGAGAAACAAAATCTATTGTCTGACTACTCAGTAGAAACCAACTACTGTCTACATTTTATTTCCTTCCACTCTTCTGGATTTCTAGGTTGTATTTTGTTGTAAATTCTGCAACAACGGGTCCACATGACGATTCCTCAGCACAGTGCACTGTACACAGTAAGCATATATAAGCATTTGTGGATCCACTGATGTAGGCACTAAATCATTCAGATCATTATTTTGATTGGTTACTCAACCAGCTAGCAAAACAAGGAAGAAGGTATTCTTTCTCTTTAAGATAAAAAATTTTCCCCGTCTCTCAACACTCTATTAACAGTCTTCCCCCCTCACCCCTGTCTTTCCCCCCTGTCCACTTTGGGCTCTAAGAAGACACAGAGACAGCCTCTCAGATACTCCAAGTCTGCAAAAGAACTCAAATTATGAATTCCTTAGTCTGATGGCATTTAACTTAACACCCGTCAAACCAACCTGAGCTCTGAATAATAAGAAAGCATGTGGGAGAGTCACAAGTTGGTGACAAGTGCCACCTTTACAAAGAGCTGCCTGTTTTGGTCCCCTCTGAGCCTCAAAAGAAATTACAGGGGAAAAGAAGAGCTGCAGTCTGATTCCGCAGGGAAAATCTGGAGCGGGCATCTCAGCAGGCAAAGTTTCCAGTGCTGATCACTTGCTTTCCTGTTGCCGCATTCAAACCCAGGGGAGCGGGTGGGTAAACGCGAGCCGGAGAACAAAGGCCGGCAGAACAGGACGGAAACACTTCCCTCAATGCAATAAAGCTTCTCAAGGGTTATTGAGTTTTCTGTTGTTGTTGTTTTGGCTTTTGAAGGGGAGAAGCAGGCAAAAAAGGCAAGCAAATCAGTTCCACATGTTGGATGGATTCAGCCTGTAGCCGATGTAACTTGACTGTAAGTAATATTCATGACAAGGCACATGGCAACCTCTCAGAAACGGAAAGTCGGGTTGCCCAAACCCTTTGCAGATGGTGCCAAATTTCCACTCCCCTCACTCCTAATTCTCCCTCTCCAGCCTCTAGAGCTCCATGAAGATTTTTTTTTCACCTTGAAAGAAAAAAAGGGGGTATTTAATGGCTGAGCATTTATGCTTGGCAGTTGGCGCTTTAAGTGCATACATAAGCCTTTAGTCTCCAGCGTTGTGTGTGTGCACAAACCCACACATGCGCAGCTCTTTGGGAATCCATCCCGTAAGGACAAAGGGGACTGGAAACCCTGAAACGCTTACCCTTCCGGACCTGAGCGACGACGTTTAATTAATAACTCGGCCAATCACTCATGTCTTTTCTGAAGGAGTCAGAGGCCGTGTAAAATACGGCCCCACATTCTTAAGGGGCTCACTCTCTCGTTGGGAGAAGAAATCAAAATAAAAAGTAAGAAGTAACAGTGAACAATTCAGTATGTTTGGCACAGGCCCAAGGTGCTGTCCGAGTTCAGCTGGGGGGTGGGGCAGGCGGCTCTACAGAGATAGGACGGGGGCTCGACTTGGAGGTCAGACGTAAACAGGAAAAGAAGGAAAAAGGAGTCTGGGGGAGAGCATTTCAGAGCATCCGGCACATAGTACTAAGTGCTAAGTACTCTGGTCCAGGCACTGTTGTAGACGCTAGGGGCACAAGAGTGAGCATAATGGACAAAAATCCCCGCCCACGTGGACTCTGCGTTTTAGGTCGCTCGGCCTCAAGAAAACCCTTATAAAGGGCTTACTAAGCACTGGCCCATCTCCTGGGAAATGGGGTCTTCATCGATAAGGACACTGCCTTTTTCCAGGAACAGCTCACATTCTAGAGAGATCCTGAAGTCCATAATTACGACACAAAGTCAGTTTCACAAGGGGAGCTTTGGGGAATAAAAGTGAACTAAATGGAACAGAAATGATGGCGCTGGACTGGAGGTCTTTCAAGCCAGGAAGAAGAGTTGGATTTTCTGCATGTGGTAGGCACTTAGTAAATATTTTTTGAATGAGTAAATGAATAAATGTATTTTTGCCAAGAAATAAAGAGCTGTTAAAAGGACTTTTAACTGAAGAGCGACATGATGAAATAGGCGCTTTGAGAATGTTTATATTCCACACACTCAGAACCATGCATCCACTTTCCTAAACCGTTCCTGAGCCTTCTCTCAAAGAAAGATATCTAGTTCATTTACAAGACCGGTTACTATCCCAAGGGTCTGTGATAACTTTAAGCACCAAAGGGACCAGATCACCTTCTTGTCTGACACTCGAGGGGCCCTGACGTGAAGTTTCCCATGCGACTTATCTCCTCTTGAGATTAGAAAATCCCGAGGGACGGCTTGATTCACTTCTGCACTCCCTCTGGCCCTTGCGTGAGCAATATTACGGAATGAGACTGAGAAATACTTGTGGAAAAAAATAACAATGAAAAACAACTGTCAGGGTTTCAAGCACAGTTGTAATGTGGCAATTGAGACGGACTAGATTTTGATATTTCAAAATATGCTACTGTGAGGCTGTCTGGGATGTTTTTCACAGGAAATGATCACTTATACCATATCCAAATAGAGAGGATTTTTATAAATGCAATTCTGGTATACTCTTTTATTTAAAGGGATACTTTTTTAGTATAATCATTAAGTACAGAAACTATAAATTGAAACATCACAAAACCTACATACTAATAATGTCCAAGTGCAGCTCTGTACACACTAGCTCCATGGCCTGGTGAAGTCACCTAGCCTCCCTGGGCCTGGTTTCCCTCACCTACAAAATGGAAAACTGGGTCAGATTATATAAAAACTCAGTGATCCCCAAATTTCCACTCTACCATTGTGCTAGAATTTTGTTGAAATACCAACTCTAGAAATTTTGAGAAGCCACTAAAGCGTGGTCTTTTTGCCGCATGGATGGATGTCCCCAGAAAATTATATTTGCTGATGAAATCCGACAAACTGTTAAAAAAATTATAAACATCTCTCTGAAACTTGTGCAAGAGGAGTGGCTAAGTGTTGAAGGGATTTTTTTTTTAAGATGAAAATTTAAATAAAAGAAGAAAACCAATCTTGAGAGTGGGGAGAGTTTACATGTGGACATTTAAGACACGAATCAAAGTACTCGGCCTTTATGGAATAAACGTGATGCTAATATGATTACAGAAACGTCTCCCAGGTCCTCCTGAGCGGATCGTTTTTCGGGCTGTCACAGCCAGGGTGCCTGTCACGCATATCAGATACCATGGTAACAACCCTGGCCTGTGATGGCTCCAGCACACAACAGGACACAATTCTCAACAACAATTATTAACTAATATCTTGATGCGGATGGCTCTCCGGGCTCAGATTCACAATATAATTTCCATGAATAAATGAATGCTGGTTAGACATTTTCTTCAAGTTTTGAGGGCTAAAAAAAACCAGAAATGTGAAAAGAGAGTTAAAAAAAAAAACCCACAAAAAATCCTTCTGCTACCAGCAGTGCGGCCTTAGAGAGGTTAGACCTGCCCCATTTCCCAGTCTGTAAAGCAGAGCGGAGAATGACAGCCACCTCACAGGGCCTTTGTGAGCTTCAATGCTCCTACAGCATTTATTTCTTACCTACAATAAGAGCTCAATAAATAGGAACTTTTAAAAAATGCTTCAAAAAGAACAACTGTTCCTGGGAATAAAAGGTCATTTGAGATTATCCATGTCCCCAGCCCAATGTCAGGAATGTTTCCAAATAAGCATTTCTGAGGCTTCCCAAAGTGACAAGACTTGTTAAATAACTCTCTATTTCCAGGAAATGGCTTTCACATTAGCTCCCAGTGCCTTTACAAGCTTGGCTCCCAGTCGGAACAAACTGGCTTCTTCCAGTTTCTTTAGAAATCCACAAGCAAGCCGAGTCCTTGAGAAAGAGCCTTTGCCCTTGGTGATTGCGGTGCGTGGTGGGGAGCACCTGTCTGGGGAGCACCTGTCTCGGCACACCCCAGACCTCCGATGTAGTGGAGCCCAAGGCTTTGGACACGGGTGCCAAGGAGATCAAAGGAAGAGAGTGAGGTTGGCAAGTATGGTGCAGAGGCGCAGGACCCCCTCTAGCACTGCTCAGCAAACAGGGCTCCTGCCCTGGGGAAGGGCAGCACAGGGACGGGGCAGGCAAGCAGTCCTAAAAGACCAGCCTGCATGTGCCAAGCAAACAGGGGCCGCAGGAGCGGGGGGCCTGCGCTGATCGGCCTGATCTCCAGCAGAAGGCAGGGGCTCACCTGAGGCCCCTTCCCGGACCTACCCAAACAGGCAAAAAGCTGAAACCCCTTGAGCGCTGTCACTCAACATTTACTTTCACATTGTGTGGCAAGTATTTGTTTACAAGTAGTGACCCCACAGAGGGGAAAACAACTCCTGCTCACTCAGGAGTGTGGGGACTAAGGTCTGAGCTGAGCTTTGGAACCATCCAGACCTCAGCCCTCTCAGCCGTGTGACCAGCACCAGGTATTTCAACCTTCGGAGCCTAAGTTTCCCCATGGGAATTTAAGCTCCGCCTCCACAGAGAGGGAACAGAGTGATAATCGCCACCACCCAAGTCTGCTCTTAGAATTAGCTGGGATGACAAGCCAGGACAGTGTCTGGCATACGGTTTTTGCCCAATTAAACACAGCTGGTATTAAAATTATCATTTTCCCTGAATATCCAGCATCCAGTGTAATTAGCAACAGACGTCCACTAAAGGCTTAATGAATAAATGAAAGATTTGGTACCACTCGCTCACCTGACAGAAGAGGAAACTGAGGCTCAAAGCAGGTGTGTGATGCGTCACCAGTGGGGGACAGGATTGAACCCTGGATTCTCCGAGCTTTCAGTCTCCCGCTATCACATTTTTTAACATGCTCATTTCTCATGTAATTTTTAAAATCTGGCTGCACCACATACTGAACTGAAAACTAAACTCGATTTACCCCCAAAATGCCAGCTGGAAGAGGAAGGAAAAATCTATTATCCAAAACTATGGAACAAGGACAAAACCAGAACATCAAATTATTCTCCCCACCACGTAAATATTTAATTTGGCGTGGATTCCTGGAAAGAAGCACTGTGCAGCGGAAAGAGCATGGGTTCTGGAAGCAAGAAAGTCAGATCGCAGCCCTCAACTCTACGACTGACTGTGGGTCGGAGGCATGTGTCTTAAACGTCCAGGGGCTCCACTTGCCCATCTCTAAACATGGGTGTAAGCACATCTACCTTTGGGCAGTGACCGCTAAGCGGTATAAGGTTTCTTTTTCAGATGGTGAAAATGTCCTAAAATCAGATTATGGTAATAGTTGCACAACTCTGGAAATATACTCAACCATTGAATTATACAGTATAAATGGGTGAGTTTATGGAATGCAAACTACATCCGAAAAAAATTTACCTATGGTCACAGCTGTGAGGACTCAGTTACCACTGCTGTGAGGGCTCCAGCAGAGAGCCCACCGCAGGCGCTGCACAGCTGTTACATAAATTGGATTTCCATCACTCAGGTAGAGTTATCAAACTTGAGAGGTACAAAACAAACCCTGGTTTGCTTGTGATGAAATGCAGATTCCTCGGCCCCCAGGCCCAGGGGAGGCCACTATGTGCAAGAATCACCGAGGAGCTCCTGATGGGGATGGCTTGCCAGATCAGTTTGGCAACCCCTCCACTAGGGAGCCACCTTCCGAATCAAAACACTTCCACTGTGAATCTCTTTAACACGTCAGTAATGGTCTCCCCACAGGGAATTTCTGTATAAATCCAAATTTCTGTAGTGTCTACTTTAAAGTACGGTCTGGCTAAAAGAAATTTCTTTAGAAAAAAGAAAGAAAGAAAAAGAAGGAGGGAGAGAAATACCCATTATTGCTGACCACTCAGAGGGAAAAATGGGGGCATTTTCTAAATCTTCAGGCATTAGCAGCTGTTCTTCACTTGCAGTTACCAAGTTCAGGATCACAGATAAAATTAGCTTTGGGTGGGGTTCCTGGGATGACAGGAGGAAGAAAAGCGGGACCAAGCACTTTGATTTGTCATGCCTCTGCCTCACCACTCCTGTGAAAGGTAAGGATCAGTGTCTCCATCTTACAAATGAGGAAGCTAAGGGTCACCACAACTGTTCCCAAAGTCACACACCCAATCATGGCACGGGGGCTGTCTCTTTGCATCTCTCGACTTCCCTGGAGGCCAAGGCTCGAATCTTGGACAAAGATCTCTTGGTTCTTCCAAACTGCTGGAGCAGCTAGCAGCTTCCTGTAGACTTCTCCAGCTGAATGTTCTGGAAATGCTCATCTTCCAGACTATAGAAGCACAGACTCAGACTATGGGCCACCTCTGAGCCAGGCTCCGGAGGACTTGGCGTTAAGACAGTCCTATCCTTAAAGAACTCATGGTGCCAGGGAGAAGAGGTATAAGCAGATGCTGCAGAGGCTGGAGGGAGTGGGCAGCGTGAGGAAGGGACAATGTTCCAGACACACACACAGTTACCTGAGGACTTGCCAGACTCAGGGCCTTTGCACTCCCTGTCCCCTTTCTGAAACAGTTTGGCTCTGGACGGACTTGCTCCCCACCTGCCTCCAGGGTTCTGCTCAAATGCCATTTTTTACAAAGTAGCAACCCCAGTGGCTCGTGTCACATCCGACGTGTCCTCTATCTTGCTCTTTGATGTCCGTCTCCCGATACTGGCACATATGCTACGTGAGCACAGACACTTTGCTTTGTTCCCACAGTGTCCCTAGCACCTACAATTACTCAATCAATGAATTCACAAGAGGGGCATAAGTTGGACATCCACCATGGGAGAAACAGACCCCACTGGGTATTCATAACACAGGGAGTCATTCAAACAGGTTGTTTCTCTGGTGACAAAGCACAGTGCCTCTAATTTTCATCTTTAACTCTCCCTGAACTTTCACCTTCTTGCAAAGCCCTCCTGATCTCTATGCCATGGGGGCATCCCACTATGCCAATACTTAAGAAAAGGCATTGCAATTATTCGTTTATGTATCTACCTCCCCACCCCTGATGTCTGGTGAGTTTCTAGAAAATGAGGACTGATTTTTACCATCTTTGAATTCCCAGCACATAGTAGGCATGTCATTGTTGACCATATTAGTAATGCCACCTTCCAACACGTGCCACAGAAGCTGCTAGTATTTAGGTAACAGTAGATGAGTCTGGCATTAACCCAAACCATGACATGGAAGATTTTCTGGCCAGAGAGCAGTACCTCCAACCAAACCCATCAGTGTACAAACGCACCCAGCCTGCGTCCATCAGCGACATCTTCGCCACCTCTTTGAGCAACGAAGAGCCATCGAGGGGGCAGTAAGCACATTAACAAGCCGAGAATCACTCTGAACATCTGTGCATCCTGTAGATCCGCGTTCTGCCTGAGTTTATGTCCCTGTTGACCTCGTTTACCTCCCCAAAACGAGTTCTTCATGGTGGTCTTCTTTGTAATTTTTCCAGTTCTGTCTCTCCCTCTCTCGGGCACACATGTGTGCTTGCACACGTACACATGTGCGTTTTTACACCTGCAGAGATGTTCCCATTCACCCTAAGGCACTAACTAATGAAGAGCAAAAGGACGGTGGAAGGCAGAGGGATTGGCCAGGTCTCAAGAGTCCTGGGAGGCAGGTCCTGATAAATGAGACGCTTGCCTGGATTCCTCCCTTCTCAATCTCTTCCCCCCTAATTGACAATCGGAAGGCTCCATGAACACCATGAAAATGCAGGCAGGTGAACACTGCTTAGCGTCAGCAGAACTGCCTTCGACAGCAGTGAGCTGGGTTCCCTGGAGCTGCCTGGTCTTCAGATCTTTGGAGTGTTTCCTTTCCAAGGGGTTTGTGGCAGGCATTCAATAAGAGTGCTTTTCATTTTGTCCACAATGCATTCATTCCCAGTTTAAGGAAGGAAGCCAGGGAGAAACATTCCACGCATTGAACAGACTTGCTCGGCATTACGGAACTAGCTGAATGTGATATACAATTAATTGCCAATAAGGCTTCCACAGACTTTTTTTTAAAAAAAACAAATTCCTGCTGGAGAATGAGGCTTAGGGAAGAAGTATTTGTTTCACTTCCTTCTTCCTTCCTAAAAAAAAGAAGATGGAATGTTGACTCACTCTGGGCTCCTTCTTTGCAATTAACGATTCAAGAGAAGAGTCAACCCACTAATAACGGTGAAAAGAAGCTGGCATTGCTCTTTACCTTGACCAGGTAAACAGACCGAAAGTGCGTCCCACTTTATATTGTCACTATTTTTAAACTGGGATTTTCTCTAACTTTTTTTTCCACAGATATACCCAGGGATTTCTAAGATCTTGTCAACGGCTTTGATTTTCATCTCAAGTTGTCAGTTCTTAAAGTTGAGTCTTCACCTATCATTTAAAGTTTCTCGTTAGTCTTAAACCTCCAGGAAGGAATCTTGAGACTCATTGCGGAGGCAAGATCAGGAACCGTCCCATAGCCCCAGGGAACACTAAATTTTTCAGGCGCCAGGAGTAAGCACGGAAGCACTTAGTGTTCTTCCAATTAAGCGACAGGGCAAAATGCTGAACATAATTTTAAGTCTGAAAGGAAGAGTTCTCTGCTATCAGATCCTGACCACAAAGGACACCCGAGTCTTATTGCCAGGCACTGTGCCACTTCAGGAGACAGCAAATGATCCTAAGTACAGAACGCTATCAATGTTATTCTCAAAGGCATCTTTTTTCTTTTTGTTTTTATTCTAGTCAGTCAATCCTTATCAATCATAAACAATAAGAATGAAAGAGTGGATTTGGGCAAAATCATGGAGGACCTAGAAACAGGGCTGTGAAGACTTGGAAGTAATAAGGAGCCTCTAAAGTAATGTTACAGTCATCTTACAATGTCATAGATCTAATCTAGACCTGCAGGAGAATAATTTGGCAGCAATAGATAGAAGACAGACCCATTATTAGCAAATTAAAACATAATACAGTGTTGAACATGGACTAGAGTCAGACTCTTGTTGATTCAAATCCCAGCTCTGCCAATTACTAGCTGAGTAGCCCAGAGCACATTACCTAACCCCTAGGTGCCCCCCCCCATCCTGGCCCCCATCCCCAATTTCCTACTTCATAGGACCGTTAGCATTAACAAGATAATTCATTTATCTCACTAACACAGTAGCCAGCACACAGGTAAGAATTCAATAAATGATAATTTTCATTCTTGCTATTGTAACAAACCAAAGACAGAGAGAGGTGGAAGGATGGATAGAGGGCTAGAATAAGGTGATGTTTCTAGAAGTGAAAGAAGGAAAATGGATGCCAGGGGAATTTTTGAGCTCTCAGTTGCTGACTGGTTGTAGGGTACTGAGAGATGCATCAAAAATGCCAAAAAAGTTTGAAAGCTGGGCAATCGCAGGACTGGCAATGATAGGTTCCATTTTTAGGGTGTTAGTTACCATGTCAAAATGAAAGACGCAGGAGAGAGAAACAATATTCTCTACGATCACAGCAAAGGCAAGAAAAATTAAGAGCATAGTTCTTGAAGGTCACTCCATTCCTTTCAAACAGATAGGGTACAGGCAGAAAGCTACTTCTTTTAGAAAAGAGGTTTCTCAAGAAAAATTCATGCAATTTAATTAAAAATATTGTTGGGAAACATATGTAACTTTTACTCTTTTATAAAAGCAAGCACCAAGACTATAGACTCATGAATTCAAAGCCCTTTTGCCCAGTTCATAACTGATACTTGGGACAGCATGCAGCTAGAATGGAATAGAACCCAATGAAAAGTAGGAAAGTATGGTAAGGAAATATAATTTTTTCTTAAATGTCAGATGTCAGCATTGTAAAATAAATCCAAGAGTCTTCTATTTCATTCCCGCACCATTAAACTAGGGGAATACCATCAATTATTAGGATATTTTCTAAAAAGAGAAGAAAAATTATTTGGTTACAAATACCAATGTCAACAAAGTTATTCTTGAAGAATAATAGTAATAACGATAATGCCTCTTTTCAGAGATCCCACAAAAATGTTTACAGTACTCTAAATCCCAGGCGTCTACAGAAGCAAAGCACTGGTTTCAGCAAAGCTCTTACCCTAGGAAACATTTTTTCCAACAAAGGAATTTTCCCTGGTCATTTGGCTTTACCCTCAAATTTAAACAAAACACAAAAAGGGAGCAGAGTGACTAACCTCCAGAGGCAAGACTAATAATTTATTCAAAGTCAATCTCTGCTGTGATAGTATTCAGAAGGATCCTATTTATCTTAACCTCATTATTTAGGATGTCCCACGCTGATCAAATATATAATGTCATCTTCATTAAAAATAATTAAGATTCCCTAGGCAGACACACTTGAAATGGGGTGGTGGGGGGGAATCTCAATTTTTTATACCACTGCTAGGTTTTCTAAAACTCATTCATATTTAATTTTTAAGGATGCTTTGCAGCACATTAAATATTTAACAGTCAGAGGGATTTCAAACCAGAATGCTAAATGTCAACCTATTCCTCCAAAATACTTTCTATTTCATTTGCAGTAAATTAGCTGGACCTCCTTTCAGAAACAGGAAGGAAAAACAAGGTCTTCAAACTTACCTCACATTAGGACACTGAGATAATAATATCTATCTGCCTAATTAGACCTCGTAAGAGATTTGATTTTAAATACTGAGCGCATCGAGTGTGGTAGAATTCTAAAGTCAGGTGGCCCACATTATAAATGGAGATAATCTTCCAGAAACTCACTCTCTCCTTCCAGAATTCATTCCACATCATGCAACATGCATTAACATACAGAATGGATGTGATAAGTCAGCAGGAGCAGAGACGGCGAGATTCCACAGGACTGGGCCAATTAGAGATACAAAATGACAACTGGGAAACCCGGCTCACGATTGGACCCTAATTAAGAAGGGACTTAGGAGACCCATTTTGATTTTTGTAAGGAGTTAGTATTGTAAGGTCACAGGCCATCTGGTAATCAGTATTTGCTGACTCCTGCTACAAAAATGGAAATATAGTCTTTTTATAGGTCTGTATACTCATTCCAGTATTATAAATGACAGTAAAATCTGCTTTACTTTTGAACAGAGAGAAAGGAAATTGGTTTTAAACCATGATGATAAGAAGCACAGAAGAACGTACTTAAAAAAAGCAAGACTAGAAAATCTCTAAGACTCAGAGAATCCATGAGACTGGACCACATCAGGCCAAAATTCAGTTCCTCCAGGAGCCCTTAGAAACTCAGCAAACGCCATGGCACAAAATGCTTTCACAAACAGCACTGTGTGAAAGTGTGTTCCTACTGCTGCAACACACAACACGTGATCCAGAGACTTCCCAAAGAAAGGCCTACCCTCGCCTTAAGTCAGGAGGAGGGACTACACATTCGCCACAATGGCTCAAACCAAGAAGAATTAGTGGCTTCCTGGTGCTTCGGTAACAAAAAGTCAACAGCGCTCTTCAGAGATGCCAGCAAGGAGTGCGACTGGATGTCGCACGGCTGCACTCAAGGATTCCAGTGCGAGTGTCCTCGACGGGCAACGGCTTCTGTAGAGATGGAGAGGTGGACGGGGCAGCCGTCTACAGCCGGCTCGAATCAAGGAGTGCCGCCCTTGTCCTGTCCCCACCCAGCTCCACTTGCCTGCAACCCACCATTTTATGCCATTTAATAAGAACCACGTGATTTTTCTGACCAATTTTGCCAAAGATATCCCTAAAAAACAAAGCCATCTCTAAGTGCCTCCTCTCCTTCCCCTGGCCCAACAAGAAACATCAGGCAGATCTACGGACTCCAGACTGTTTGCTGCACATGAAAGGTTTAAAGCGCCTGGAAAATTCCGTGCATTAATCCACTCCGGACCTCTGGCTGAATCACACGTGTGGCTGTCCTTTGCCTGGAGGTTCTGTGAAAGAATGGTGGTATTAAGTGGAGGCCGATATTCTCCCACCCAACGACGGGAACCCAAACCCAAGGTTGTGGGGGAAGGAGGGGAGTGGAAGAAACAGTCTCTGTAGGAGATGGGGCGCTCAGATAGCAGGGCTCCGGGCACCCATAGGAAAAAGAATGGGTTTCTGATGTACATGGAAAAAATAAATAATGCAAAATTGCTCCACTTCATCAATTTTGAAACTTTAACATAATTGCTTCTTTCCCCAATGCCCTCGCTCCCAACCCCAGTCTCTTTAAACTTGAGAGTCTAAAAGAAACCCTGTGACAGAGCAGACGGCCCTCTCAGGACTTTTCAAATTCCAAAACAAGTCATAGCATGCTGGAACTTTCTTTTCTTCCGGGAATAACATTGTTATTGTTATTAACTAGTTTTGTTTGCCTCTTTCTCAAACTCCTTAAAAAAAAAAAAAGTCACTTGAGTTCTTCACGGTCCCCATAGACGTGGGCAGACATGACTCATTTCTTACAGTTTTTCACCACGGCAAGATGAATGAAGGAGAAGCAGGCAGCTGAGGAGAAACCGCCTGTACCTTAAAACCGCATAGCCACCTTCAGCATCGTTCAGGAACCCCTACCACGTGGAGAGTCTTACAAACAAAAACAAGCAATGGTTCACACTGTGAGGGGTGGATATCATTGCAATCAGGCTCGTTTCACCAACCAGCACGCGTGGGTTCTCAGGGGTTGCGGCTTGCCCAAAGTGAGTTGAGCTCAAACTTCTGACCCTAAGTCCCAAGGAGTCACAGAGTCCATAAAGCCATGAAGCAATGCTGGGGCAGATTTTTATTTGGCCCTAAGAGTAGCACTAATGCAGATTCAATTCTTTCCAGTTCCTAGATCATCTGTCCATTTAAAAGCAATAATAATTTTAAAAGTAAGTACACTCCCAGAACAAAAACGAAAACATTGTTGTTTACATTCCTAATATTTTCATAACTACATCAAAGTCGAGTCGGCAGTGTCTTCACCCTCACCTACAGCTTTCTGGGAGGGAGAGCAATACACTTAGCAATGGCCAGTGGTCTCCTTAGGGGGGGCTTCTCCTTCCTCCACTTCCCTTCTGCATACGGTCTCTCCCTGTAGCCTCATGGGCAGGCTGCGGAATGCAGGGTTGCCGTCACCTAATGAAAACCCAGAGCATCCAGAGAGGGATGTAACCAGTTAAAGCACATGCACATGTGGGATCAATTAGGTGGGGATGACCTTTATATTTAGGAAAAGACTGAAATGCCAGCCAGCCCCCTTAATGTCTGACCTACATCTGAAACCAAAGAACAACAATAACGCTAAAGATTTAGCACTTCAGGCTACTGTATTTCGTTGGCAGTAATACAGTATGCAAGAAAAGCGGCCAGGATAAGAAATTAAGTAGCTGCATTGAGAACCAGCATGGCCAAACTGGACAAGATTTTTCAGAGCATCTAATTTGACCCACTCATCTTAAAGGGGAGGAAAAGAATGTCTGGATAGGTTATTAGGTTTCCAATTTGGGGTAAATATCTAAGAGTTGACATTCTTTGACTACATATGAACCGTTGAGAGATTCTTCACTATCTCTGTCATTCTAAACCCACGGAGGATCATATTTTTATTTCTCATTCTCTGATCATGAATATTAATTTCTCAATGCCATTCTTGACAAGAGACTTAATATCAAACTTTTCTTGACTAGATTTACAGGAGTTTCAGAAAAATTATAAAGCAGAATACAAAATAATGTTATGATTTAAAACATGATCATATTTACTGGCAAAGAGAAATGAGCGAGGACACATTCCGAGACTGTCTGCTGGAGGTGGTATTACAGATGTACTGGGAACGATGTCCTGGTACAGACATTTGGAGAAGGACTTAAAGCCCTTCAGTGACATACAGTTCAAATCCTGGCTCTCCATTCGCTAGCAATGCAAACTTGGGCTAATTACTTAGCCATTCTTGCTCAGTTTTCTCATCTGAAAAATAGAAATAATAAGTCTCTCGTGCCCAAGGGATTGCTGTACTGAAAAAACAAAAACAGGGGCCAGCCCTGTGGCTTAGTGGTTAAGTTCAGGGTGCTCCACTTTGGCAGCCCAGGTTCGGTTCCCAGCCACAGACCTACACCACTCGTTGGTAGCTGTACTGTGGCAGTGACCCACAGACAGAAAAACAGAGGAAGACTGGCACAGATGTAAGCTCAGGGTGAATCTTCCTCAGCTAAAACAAAACAAAACAATACATGGGAAGCAGTAAGTACCAGGAATATAATAAGCACAATAAACAAAGCTATAATCAGCACCATTACCATCAGCACCAACACCATCAGTGTCTTTGTTTCCAGGGCTTTTCCTGCATTGAACATGTTACTTTTGTAATTTAAAAACATGATTAAAAGTATTTCAAGGATAATTTTCTCCCTAATTCTGCCATTCCATTGTTCTTACAACACAGAAAGTCATCTCTGGAACCATCGTTTTCTAGAACTCCTCTTTGGATTTTGGTAATGAACTGCTAGCTGTCAGTACTCCCACAAGGTCAGTAATGTAGGTAGGCAAATACAGCGTATTTAAAAATGTTTTTTGGGCCAGCACCAGTGGCCTAGTAGTTTAGTTCAGTGTGCTCTGCTTTGGCAGCCCAGGTTCAGTTCCCGGGTGCAGACCTACACCACTCATCTGTCAGTGGCCATGCTGTGACGGCAGCTCACATACAAAAAGAGGAAGATTGGCAGATGTTAGCTCAGGGCGAATCTTCCTCGGCAAAACAAAACAAAAAATGTTTTTTATACAGTTAGATGCTAACTAATATATTATTCCTCGCCCCCTCCCATGAACTAGGAAACAGGCCAATAATTTGGGCAATGTCATGCAGTCAAGGGTTAAAAACTCAATATATGGTGCTATGTGGTCTTGAACCATGTTGCATAAAAGCAGACATGGAGCCAAATGACAAGATACTACAATGGGCTCACTTCTGGGAAAAGGCGAAAATCTTCCTAGATACAAATTTCTCACACAGCAGCCCATACTTGTTTTGAATAATGATATACAAGTATCAGAACAGAAAAGTAGAGCTGCTCAAAGCTGCTCCTCCTTTCAGCTAAAACAGCACAGATAGTTTCATTGAAAGTATGTAACAACAAAAACAAAAAAGTCAGCAAAACCCTTACAAGGCTTTTCAAAGCCTGGCGCCATTTACCTCACAAAGTTTAACAATTATGAGAAGTTGGAATGCTCATGTTTCATTATACCAGTGAAACGAAGAATAAAGCATAGAATAATTTCCAGATGGTGTCCCTTTTTGCCCAGATTTTTCAGTTCAACATTGTTCTCCAAGGTTTAGTCATCTGAATACAGAGCTGTAACCATTCTATGCAAGAATCTTGTTCTTGGATAAATAAAGACTCATATCCTCCATTTTCTGAGGTTCCCAGCCATTAGAAAGAGAGAGCAAGACAGGATACAGCGCGTGAAAGTCTCTTCTACAAACAGTGGATCAACGATGGGAAAAGAATACAGTTCAACCCCCGAGTGAGCACATTTTCTACAGACTGTTTCTGACTTTTTCTAGTTATCGAATCTATATACACATATAAACGTACATTTTATATATAAACTTCCATTCTAAAAAGTGCAAAGGTTTACAGAATCATGGGTTTAAAAAGCTTCAGATAAATAAACTCGCGTAACTTTGAAACAAAGTGCCTTGCGGACTTGCGTCTGTAACATACAGAGGAAAAAAGGCCCTGCCAGCAACAGATGAATTCCACGAGGGCTCTAGCAGACCCCGGATGGTCCAGAGTCTGGAAACTCAGGTCGGCCTCCGTCTAAGGGCTCCTCCGTACCAGTCCGCAGGGCCTCCAAACTCAGAAGATCCCCTTCTATGTAAAGTTAATGCAGCCCCACATGGCAAGGCCTCACAAACTCCCCTTTCACTGCACGGAAAATGAACTAACTCACTCAAAACTATTTTTTTCATTATAGGAAAACCTACATAAGATGACAAAACAGTATAACAAACCTCCACACAACTATTACCCAGCTTCAAGCATCACCAAGTCACAATCTTGTTCACCCACATGCCCATCTTCCTCAACGGAAAGTATTTCTGAGGCAGATTAAAGACACCCTACCATGTCATCCACAACGAGTCCGTATAAAATTCTAAAAGATAAAGACTCATCGTTAAAAAAAAAAAAATCACAAAACCATTATGTCACTAACAGTAATTCCTGAATACCATCAAATAGCCAGTCAGGTTCAAATTCAGCTGCTTTACTTTCCTGGTGCTCCACTGGGAGGCATGGGAGCAGCCGTGAGCAGCAGCACATTACAGTAATTGAGGATTTTGTTTAAAAACTGTGCCAGCACTTAGGGCACAGCAGGGTGTAGTTCCTTGGACTCAGATCTTTCCAATCTTCACCAAGGGTCTTCTCTTTCTCTTGCAGACAAGATGGAATGTTCTCTCACTTGGAAAGGAGGCCACACCAGAATACACGAAGCCAGTTTCCTCACTGGTTTTGTTATGATTAGGAGCAAATTATTAAATGAGCCCAAATCCCCTGAATTTTGCCTATGCCCCAAGAACATTTTGATAAATGTTTTCTTTTGAAAATATTTCAGACTTAACAAGTTGCAAATATAGTACCATGAGTTCCAGGTACCGGTCACCCACCTTCCCCTAATGATAACAGCTTACATAACAGAACCTTTGAGAACCTGCACCAATCGTTACAGCTGTGGCCAAGTGATTTTAGAACAGGACGCCAAAACTCTTCGGGGTGAAAGAGAGTCTTTTTAAGAAATGGTGCTGGGATAGTCACATGCAAAAGTACGAAGTTAGACCCTTATCTCATATCCTATGTAAAAATTGACTAAAAAAACAGATCAAAACCTAAAAGTAAGAGCTAAAATTATAAAACTTTTAGAAGAAAACACAGAGGCAAATCTTCATGACCTTGGATTTAGCAAAAGATTCTAGATATGACACTAAAAACATGAGCAACCAAAGAAAAAAATAGATATACCGGACTTCATCAAAATTGAAAACTTTTGTGTTTCAAAGGACACCGTCAAGAAAGTGAAAAGACAGCCACAGAATGGGAGGCAATGCTTTCACATCATATTATGTGATAAGGGACTCGTATGTAGAATATATACAGGATTCCTGAAACTCAGTAAGAGAAATAACTTTAAAATAGGCAAAGGACCCGAACAGACAGTTCTCCGGGGAAGATATACAAATGGCCAATAAGCATATGAAAAGATGTTTAAAATAATTAGTCAACAGGAAAACGCAAATCAAAAGCCACAATGAGATACCACTTCCTATCTCCTAGGATGGCCAGACACAGAGTCAGATAACAAGCACCAGTGAGGATACGGGGAAATCAGAACCTTCATACACCGCTGGCCAGAAGAGAAGATGATGCAGCCACTGTGGCAAACAGCCTGGTAGTTCCTCAAACGATTAGACAGAGTTACCGTGTGACTCAGCCATTCATCTCCTAAGCACATACCCAAGAGAAATGAAAACACGTCTACATGAAACTTGCACACAAATCCTCATAGCAGCATTATTCACGGCAGCCATAAGGTGGAAAGAACTCGAATGCCCATCAACTGAAGAATGGATAAACAAAATGCAGTACAGCCAGACAATGGCACATTATTCAGTCACAAAAGGAATCAGGTACTGGTCATGCCACGACATGGATAAATCTTGAAAATATTAGCCTAAGTGAAAGACTCCAGTCACAAAAGATCACATATGATTCTATTCACGTGAAGGGTTCAGAAGAGGGAAATCTACAGCAACAGAAAGTAGATTACTGGTTGCTTACTGCTGGAGCAGGGGGGGCCAGGAGGCGGTGTTGGGGAGGACAGGAAGGTGACCGTACCGCTTTTTGTGCTGATGGAAAAGTTCTAAACTTGACTGTGATGATGGTTGCCAACATGTGTGAATATACTAAAAATCATGGAATTAGACACTTTAAATAGGTGAATTATACAGTATACAAATTCTGTCTCAATGAAACTGTTTAAACAAACAAATAAAATCCATAGATGTACTTGAAAAAGAAGAAGAAGATCCTGCACTACTGGCTCTCAGGCCTGAATCCGGGTGTTTTAACTAGTCCGTCCCGGCCTCGGCCAGGCGCACATCACTCCCCTCAGCAGAAGGACAGGGAGGTGCAGGCGGCTCCTGGAGACACCGTGCTTTTCACGAGCTCTAAGGAGACAGCAAGGGCAACATCAAAACTTCTCATTTACTACCTGTGACAGAAAGAAGGGTCTGCAGCACAAAGCACTTCGTTCTTTCTATGTACTGTACCATCAGATACAACCAAGATGCTGCAGGGGACAGCGCCTATGCTTTACACGCTTGGACCAAAATCTCTGCTAAAAGTGACACACCTGATGGTTCTCAGTGAGCATTCAGTGTGCTTGATTCGGGAACAAAAATGCCTTGGGATATAAAATCAACAATGGTGCTTCAGAGTCTTGCACAAGAAGGCATTCTTGTACCTGGTGCTGCCTTTACAAAATGATCTACTAGGAAGGTCTCCACTCCAAGTGTACAGTAGCTTCTGGAAGCAAGAGCACACAGTTAGGAATTAGAAGTCTGGGTTCTCACGGCTGCTCGGGTTCTAAGTGACAAGGTCTCCTTCCTCTCTGTCTCCTTCTCCTTCCGTGAACAGCGGTCCCCCCAGGAGGGAGCAGAGGGGAGCCATCAGGGGGGCGGGAAATGCCCTTTATCTTGACCTAGAGAGGTGGGTTACACAAGGATATACGTACGTAAAATTTCATTAAGCTGTACGTTTAAGATTTGTGCACTTCACTGTATCTTGTATCTCAATTAAAGATGAAATCTGAAAAAGAGGTTTCTGTAAAAGCACTTCGCGAATTGTCAGGTGCTATATAACTGAAAGACACTATCATTTGAAGAGGTTCTGAAAAAACGGTAGTAAGTTGGGGCTGGCCCAGTGGCACAGCAGTTAAGTTCATGCACTCCACTTTAGCGACCCCGGGGTTCATGGCTTCAGATCCCGGGTGCAGACCTACATACCACTTATCAAGCCATGCTGAGGCAGGCGTCCCACATATAAAGTAGAGGAAGATGGACACAGACGTTAGCTCAGGGCCAGTCTTCCTCAGCAAAAAGGGGAGGATTGGTGGCATATATTAGCTCAGGGCTAATGTTCCTCAAAAAAAAACAACAAAA
Source organism: Equus quagga (assembly GCF_021613505.1). Lineage (NCBI taxonomy): Eukaryota > Metazoa > Chordata > Mammalia > Perissodactyla > Equidae > Equus > Equus quagga. The sequence goes on along the minus strand of NC_060284.1, from coordinate 3,662,402 downwards.
AGGTAGTAGGGGAATAAAAGATAGTAGGTTTCTAAGGCGGAACACACACTGAATAAGGGAGAAGCGGTCATATGTTCTCCAACAGTCCTCAATTCAGCAATAGTTACTGTGAAGGACTGTGTCACAGGCACAGTGTAAGCACCAGAAATACAAAAGTTCAGTGCTCTTAGAGCCCTGGTCATACCCAGGCTGGAACCCTGCTACTCACAGTATTAACTTGACAAACAAAACAAAACCCATCTCGTGTGGCTAGGAAATCAAGCCTTCTCCCTAACTAATTTGCATTTGGTTCTTGCCTGGATCATATTCCAAGGTCTGTTCTGTACGGTAGTTTTTAGGGTCAGCTCTAGGCAAAATGGCGAAGCACAAAGAATTTCTACCTTTGGGTCCCCTATCTAACCACCTGCAACCTCAGGTTGGCCCCTCCCATGCCTCATGATCAGGACTCCCACCACAGCACTAACCCTGCAGAGAGCTCTAGCCCTTTCCCTCTTTTCTTCCTTTCCAGATCAAAATTTCTGAGCAGGGTTTGATAGGCAGAATTCTAAGACGGCCCGAAGATTCCCGGCCCTGTTTGTACATGCCAAGTATAATCTCTGGGACTGAGGTTTTACTCCTGTTATCAGGTTATGTTATATGATACAGTTGACTCTCAGAAAGGGAGATTAGCCAGTGGGCCTAACCTAACCTCAAGAGCCCTTGAAAAGCAGAAAGTTTTCCTCTGGCTAGTGCCAGAGGGGAATCACACTCTGAGACACATGCTCCGCCTGTCTTGGAGGAAACACACCCCATGCTGTGCACTGCCCATGGAAGCCACATGGCAAGGTACGGAGCACCCTGCAGGAACTGGGAGCAGTACCCAGCTGACAGCCAGAAGGAAACAGGGACCTTGGTCCTACAACCACAAGGAAACTGATCCTGCCTACAACCAGTGATCTTGGAAGATGACCCTCAAACCCACAAGACAGCGACAACCCCAGCTAACACCTTGATTCCAGTTCAGGGAGACTCGACGCGGAGAATCCAGCCATGCCATGCCTGCAGTTCTGTCCCAAAGAAGCTGCAATATAATAAGGTGGCATTGTTTTAAGCCACAAAGTTGGCAGTAATTCGTCACGCAGCAGTAAGAAACGGATGCAAAAGCTAAGGGACAGCCCCACCTGCAGAAAGGACCCATGTTTGGGTAAGGGGTCACTGCATCTTTCTTAGCCTCTGTTTTCTGTCTAGGAGACGGAGCTGAGTCTGGACTTCACCTGTTAGGTGAAAGGATAGGGAGACACAATGGACATACAGAACTGGACACGTGGTAGGTGAGGGCCCAATAAGGTGAGTGCACAATCAACGTAACTAATCCGATTCTCCACCCAGTGCCAAGAGATGGCTCCGAATACGTACAAGTGAAGCAACGAAGCTTTCTGAACAAAGGAATCCTGCAAATCCTTTCAAAGTCTAGCCCCTACAGAGTGCCATCAGTAACAGGGGGTTTCCACGATGGGGTTCCAAAGGCAGTGTTAGGATGCCTAACAAACTGAGCAATAATGCAGGACAGGTCATGTGATAGCGTGTGCGAGTGACCTAGGTTAAACTACGACTCGGATGCAGTTGGTGTTACATTCAGGAAGGGCCTCTGCAGGGCAGGCAGCAGCTCCTGCTCGAAGCGTGAAGCCCCAACATACTCCAAAAGGAGGCACCGCAGACATTCCCATTGTCCGTGTTCATCAACACCAGACCCTTTGCCAATGAGCAAAGTGAATGTCAGATGGCGTGTGTGCATGTGTGTGCGTGGGCATGTGTGTGACATGAGTGGCTTAGGAATAGGTATTACAAATATGAGAGATGGGCTCTCACTGGTGAAATAAAAGATATATTTAAGGTGTAAGAATTGGCCAAAATATTTGAGAGCCACCCCTACTCTTGTGCGAACAGGAGAGCGGCCTTGATAAGCTTGTTTCCTACGGGGCCCGAGTCCAGCTGCGGTCGGGAGGCTGCCAGTCGCTTGATGTCGATTATTAAGGATAACAGAAGGCTGCTCTGGAATGTTGTCAAATACAGGAGTGCAGTTTTCCTGCAAGGCGGTGACCAGAAACTGGAAGAAGAGAGCTGAGACTGTATCAGGCACACAGAACGATTTTGCAGGAATTGCTGTGTGCCCGCGGGCTGACGCACGGCTATTAATCAACATCCGTCTGTACAGCAGCATCGACTCGCTTTAGTTATAACCAGGTGCAAGGCTGTGGGATGGTAGCTAAACCTCACTCACCTCAAATCATTTGGCTGCTATCAAAATTCAACCCAAAAAAACCCCTAGGAGTTGTGCATAACCAAGCAGGTTTGGGTCAGTTTACAACAGATGGCAATGACTGAGCTGCTGCAATACCAAAAAAAAAAAAGGTCAAAACTTGCTAGTCATAAGACTAAGTAAAACATCAAGTTTTTTGGTTTGCCCTGGAATTATACCCACTTAGCCTTATAACTCTGGCTAATTTGAGATGCTCTGAGGATGTGAGTGACAGTTACTGGGCAGTCACTGATAACTTTTTGCTGGAAGGAAAAAAACAAGTTAATTCAAATTTAACAAATAGTTTGGTAGGTATTTTTAAAGTATTAGGATAAAATAATGAACTCCCTATTCCTGAGTTAGTCAGTCCTTTCAGGTGAGAGAGAAGGAAGCTGAGGCCTGGAGCAGAGGAACAAGTTTTCTGAGGTGTTCCACACGTTTCCATGTCTGAAGTCAGACCTCCTGAGGGTATCTCATGTGACACCCTCCTGTCGCAATTCCTGGCTGCGCCTCAAACAGAAGGTTCCACTGCCTCAACCTGCTGGCCCTAGATTCGTTAGCATCTGGAATTTTCCCACATTTCCATTGCTGAAGGCAAAACTTTATCAATCAGGCCTAAGAAGCTATTAGTGTCTCTTTGAGACTTTTGAGCAAATTCTTTCATTGTCTGTTACCAGATGGTTAACAAGGGGTTAATGAGACTAAAGAAAAACGTTCTGCTAATGAGGAACCCCTCAACTGTAAGGCTTTAATTCAATTAAGTGATGTCTATCTCCAAATTTACCTCAAATAATTAACATCCTGGGGAAAAAATGGGCCACTGTGAGGGGCAAAAAGATATTCGTAGGCTCACGAGACAGAGAGTAAGTCTTGTTAGGGGTGGACTGGAAGGCTCAGGCTGGCGGTCCAGTCAAGGCCCCTACTGCTGGGGTTCTAGAGCACAAGAGGTTGTAAATAACCTGAAAGGAAGCCAGAGCTTCAACTCCCAGGGAGCGAGGTGGTGGAAAAATACCCAGGCTTGACATGTTGACATTCCCTAGAAATGATTAAACATGAATCATCCACTCTCTTTTCATTCCCAAACAATAACTTCGCCAGAAAAGTGGTTCCCAACACTCGAGGGTCACAATACTAGTAACTTAGTGACATCTGTCTACCTTATTTTGTTCCTATCCCTCGAGGCAGAAAAGGTACATGTGACAACTTATGTTAGAGATGAGGAAACTCAAGCTCAGAGACGTGTCTGTCCCATAACTACACTGACTGGGCATGGAACCTGGGTCACCCGACTCCAGTCTCACGTGATCCTGTATTAAATTCTGCATCATGACCTGCTCCCACCCCATCTACCATTCCCTAATATCACCATACTCCCAAGAATGCATTCAAAAAACAGATTACAGAATAACTTGAGAGTAACAGACACAAATGAAACAATGGAAGACTATCGTGGATGTTGAAAGCGGGTTTAAGGGTCACTGATTCTCACTGGAGACACAGCACAGCAACGTTTTCCATCTATCTCCGTGTGTGCTGAGAGTATGTCTGCTGCTGCTATCTTGGAGGAAAGAAATTAAGCGTAGGTTGTGAGATGACAAATCACTACACTTAAGCTCTTCCTCCTAGCTCATAATGGACCCTCCTCACTGTAAGGAGATACAAACATGTAAAATACACCAAACCAATCAGCACCTCCCAGGATCCTCGACAAAGGTTTCACGGCTCAGTTCGGGAAGACTGGAAGACATCAAGTCAAGTTCAAAGAGGATCCCAAGCTGTGCTACCACAGGGTTCTACTTTCCTTCCCTCTTAAATCTAATCATTTCCTTTGTTTCCCAAGGAATACAACCATTACAGCCACAGGACTGCCAAGTTCAATCAATGACGCACAGTAGGCAGGGCAGCCACCCTGGAGTGGTGGAACACACTTTCCTCCCCACACAGTGAACGTGTAAAAGGTTGCGCTAATAGGAGAAAGAGGAGAAAAGGGCTACGGCCCAGGTCCCTCCTGGGGAGCAGCAGCGCAGTGCTGAGGAGGGAGCATGCCACTCCTCCGCCCAAGACCCCACGAGGGCTCCCCAGTACTCTCACGATGGCCCCTAAGGGCCCTTGTGACCCCCCTCCTGTCCTTGTGCCACCCTGGCCCCTTTGCTGTTCACGCCCACCTGAAGCCCTCTACCAGGATCTTCCCAGGGATCCACATGGCATACTCCCTGACCTCCTTCAAGTCTCTGCTCAAGAACCCCTTCTCAATGAGGCCCGCAGTGAATACTCTACGTAACGGCAGCCTCAAAGGCCACCCCAGGCCCCTGCAAACTCTCTTGACCCTCCTTACCCTCCCCCCTTTACTTTTTTACTTAACAGCACTAGCCACCCTCCAACACACAATATAAATTTACTTCTCAATATCTATTATGTCTATCATCTAGCTCTCCCCTGCTGGAATGTAAACTCCACGCAGAAGGGGGTTTTTGTTTGTTTGGATAACTGATGAATTAGTAAGACCCAAGAGTGCCTAGCAGATAGTACGCACTCAAAAACGTGCTCATGATTAAACGTACCTATGAGCTAATAATAGCAGCAGGGAGCAACCATTGAGAAATCACTGTCTCAGACGTGTGGCAAGTGCTTTTCCTGCATTATATCATGCAATCCCCACAAGCCTATGAGATAGGTGCTAACTGTATCCCCAATTCACATGTGAGGAAACTGAGGCATAAATGACTTGCCCAAGGTCACACTGCCAGCAAGTAGAGAAGCCAGAACGAAAACCCAGGTCTTTCTGACTCCAGTTAGTTCCAACGCTATAACCTGACTCCCAGCTCCGCTAGACACGTTTTTGTGTTTTTTTTTTTTTTCATGGAATTCCACCAGTGTTTATTAGGGGGAAGGGTTTGAAATATGAAAATAACTGCTCTAGTAAATTCAAAGAGAGAGAAGTCTCTAGAAAAAAGTTTCCCTAGAGATGTTTCTATATTAGAGAATCTTCCCCAGTGTGCAGCAGTAAGAACGGGAATTAAGGGATGCAAACACACATTCAAATCCACACTCCTTCTCCTAACTAGCTCTGAGATCAACGTGGGGTAATAACTGATCAAACAGTGATAATGCTGCCCTACTGTGCCAGGCTGTTTTAAGGATTAAATGCGATAACATCATAGAAGTACAAAAAAAAAGTCTGGTTGGTTATTTGGTCCCCCCTTCCTTCCAGTGTGGACAACCTCACTGACAGAAGCTTCTATTTGTTCATAAACAAACATACAATTTATTAAGCACCTCCTGCGTACCAGGTGCAACGCTGGAAGTTGCAGTTACAAACACAGCAAGATGGACTGTCACACAGTAAGGCTCCCAGTCTAGAGATGAGGCAGATCAGCCAACCAGCTCTTCTAGAGTCACATGAGAAGTGACACCACAGGGTTATGCACTGGACACCACGGCACAAGATGCTGAAGTGAACTGGTTTAGCTAAAACGAGGATGAAGACGTACTGAAAACTGAGTGTGAAATCACCAGAAAAAAAGGAAGAACATGAAAAGGATACGTTTATTAAGAATTGGGACTACATTGCTGACCAAAGGACCCACGTTACATTATCTTTAGCTTAGAATTGATCTGAGAATGTTCAGCGTCAGTCTAGCTCACATGCAGCCCATCGAGAAAAAGACTTGAACAAACAAGTGTTTTCTCACATAGCTGTAGTCTACGCGAGAATCCTGTGTACGATCTCTTCCCACACCCTAAATTCCAAAAACTTAAAGATCTCAACAGCTCAAGCTTCATACATGTTTTAAGTCCAGGAAGAAGTGCTAGGCAAGGGAAGGGGTGAAATCAATGCCCTCCCCAATTTTTTACACTAAAACCCATAGCGGTAGTACCATGAACCCCAGACACTCTTCCACAAACAGAGAAAGATGAGCATGCTAGTTTAACTTCTGCACGCCACCTCGGACCACCTGCATCCCCACACAGTGTCAGAGAGCAGGCCTCTCTTCAGACATTAATTTTACATTACCCTCTCTCCCAGGCAGCTACAGAGCTGACAAGCAGTCCCTGTGGCTCCGTCTGAGCAGAGCTGGCGTGCATTCAGGCAGCGCCACTACAGCTGTTGCATAATGGCATGTTTCATATGAGGAAGCCGTACCACCACAAATACTAAGAGTCAAGATGATTTAAGAAGGGGAAAAAACGCTTTGAGATATTTTGAACTTGCAAAGATAGAAACTCTTTTTCATTTTTAACTGCATAAGCTTATATTCCAAAGGTCCTAGACAAATGTCAAACCAATGAGACTGGCAACTCATCTGGTTTGAGGAGGCTTAGGATAACTTAAATTCAGTCTCTCACACAAAGTGGTCAGGCTGTATTATTTCCTATGTGCTTTTATTATAACCTGAAAGTCTGTAATTTCCACAGCTCTCCAATTCTGTTTTCCAAAGTATACCGCAAAGAAATTATTATTTTTATTTTTGGTGAGGAAGACTGGCCCTGAGCTAACATCTGTGCCAGTCTTCCCCTATTTTATATTTGAGACACCACCACAGCATGGCTTGATGAGTTGTGTGCAGGTCTGCACCCAGGATCCAGACCTGTGAACCTCAGGCCACCAAAGCAGAGCACACAAATTTAACCAGTACATCACCCAGCTGGCCCCAAGAAATTATTTTTTAGAAGTATGCTGTTCAATTAAGGTAAGTAGACATTGTTAAATTGTTAAATAGTTTGTATTAATGAGAGTTCAGGATTCATAAGAAAAAACCTAAGAGTTCATACCATCCACATTAATCTAATTTTTACCCTTCTATGTCATGTGTGTTTTCCTCCCAAATCATCTAATACTGTAATGTGACAAAAGTCACACAGATACCAATACGCCAATGAAGAGATCTGGAGAACTTGAACCTGGGGAAAATATCTTCATCATGACCGAGGAGGAACATGAGCTCTAGAGCCTATGAACGAGTCAAGTTCATGTTCTTTCTCAGCTTAATTACATAATAGATGATTTAATTACAATCACTACAGACAAATAAGGATTCTGTAAGAATAGATCAGGCCAAATTATGCCATTTACTTTACAAGTAGAAACTGTATGAACTAATGTATAGCTTGACGTTCTGAAGGCATTTGATGAAGTATTTCATGCTTCATCCTTGAGAACAAGATGGCGCACTGAGCCAGACTGTCAGACACGAGGAACCTGGACACCATCATAAAAAGCTGAACTATCTCTGGAGACTTGAAAGAACGTAAGTGGGGGTTATCACATAGCTTTGCTGTTGAGGTAAATGCCAATAACCCTACGATCAACTGCAAATCTAGCTCTGCTGCCTACGAATACATTCCTTCTACAGCCCACAGTTCAGTTTTTCAAAACCTAGGAGAAAAAGGAGGAGGAATTCCTTCCTTACAATGTTAAGACTTATGTAAAGCTACAAAAAAGAAAAAAAAAAGAATGAATGAAAACTCACAGTCAAGCTGGCAAGTGTCCTTTTTAGCTAGATAGCCACATGGATACCTCTTGAAAAAAGCCATATGGTTATACTGTTATTTTTGGTCTCTTTACTGTTAATTCTTTCTTATATAGAGAGGCCTCCAGTTATTACCACCAAGTGATAAATCACTTTGAATTTCCAAGGCTACAAAAGGCATTTACTGGCAACCATTCCAAGTTTCCCTTTTAGCTGAGGACCCTGGAGAATTCTTAAGTGAAGGATGCTCATGTTTTCCAAAAACGTTATTTTATTTAAGCTAGATCTAAACTCTATCTTGATGGCTAAGGCTCAAATGGAAAAAGTAAAACATGAGTGAAAATAAATAGTATATAGTACGAAGGAACACACCAGTTTAACTCTTCCTCCAAAAATTTTTTAAAAGAGGGGATGGGAGAAGGGCCTTCCTAAAAAGATTACCTGGAACAAAGGCTGCAAACTGGCAACCTAACTGGGTCAGCATATGTTATTGTTGTTTTAAATTGAGCCAATGTCTAGAAATGGAGAAATTTCACATTTTACAAAAATCTGGATTTTCAACATCTTTTGAAAAACTGGAAGATCTGGCAACACCAGACCAACACTCCTACTGCCAACAACCAGCTTCCATTGTATTGCAATTGTCTCCTCTAGGAGCGTCATACCATCTTCAGTTTGCCACATGCATTTAAGGCCTACTTCACTCATCTCTGTTTTCTGACTGGCAACCATCAAAAGACTGGAAACGAAGCACGGGCTTCATTTCTACCCTTGCTGTACCCTAAAAGGCATAACGCAAATACCGCCTTGCCTCTGATCTATTAAGTGACCCTTGCATCACCTCCCCGCACTGCAGCTGCTCAGAAGCAGGGATGGTAACGTCCACGTGGTGACTGTCCCTTTTCTCCATAGCACAAAGCACAGCGCTTTACTCGAAGCAAACATTTAATGAAACATCTAGTAGTCATCTTACAGCTCTTGAGCTGCAACAGGCTTTTATAAATAGGAGGGTTCCACCTTAGAACAGTGTTTCTCAACTGGGTCAATTCTGCCCCCTCCCAGAGGGCATTTGATGATTTTGGTTATCAGCACTGGGTGGGGGAGGGGGAGAGCTGGGGCATCTGGTGGGTTCAGGCCTGAGATGTTAAATACCTCAAAACGCACAGGACAAACCCTCTCCCACCACCACCACCACCACCACCACCACCACCACACGTCATTAGTGTAAAGTTGAGAAAACCTGCATTAAAACAACCCTGGTGAGGAATATTACAAGTCTGCAGATAGACCATTTCAGGCCAGAGGTCAAGCGTCTTACTCAGTGTGAACCAGGTCGCAGCAGACTCAGCTCCAATCTCTGGGGCCAGGCTCTCAGAATCGGAGACAAGGATGGAAGCAAGCATGGAAATGTATACCTGTTTGGCACGAACTTGTATAAGGACGATCACAGGCGAGAGATGAACATTCAGCTAACATAAACTATATCTCATCTTTTGTAAAATACATTGTGTGGCCTGATCATCAGAGAGTCTGGGGAATACTTGGTGGGGAAAAAAAACATTAACCATGTCTCATGTCAGGTTTACCACGTGCACTTACTGAAAAATAGAGTTCTCCTCCCAAAAGAGACTTTGTGTATTAGCTCTTCAAAACAAATGCCTGAAGTGACACCTTGTCCATGTGCTGATGAGTAGAGAATACAAATGACTGAAATGACAGTTTCAAAAGGAAGTACCTCTTTAGGAGGAAGAAAAGAGAAGGTACAGCAATTTGAGGTATGGAAGTGTTGAACTTAGCCCTAGATTGTCACACCGCAGGCTATTTCTTTTCTGTGACTCCCGTCGGCCCGCAGCAGCCTCTCTCCACGCAGAGCAGGGTTGCGGTGGGAGGTGCTGAGCTGGCAGAGCAAAAGTGGAGTCATTTGTCCTTGACCCTCAGGGTTCCCACCTGCTTCTGTGACTCTCAGGAAGCTCCATCAGTTTCCAAGATCTGGAAAATATGAGTAACAATCCCTACCTCACAGAGTTACAGAAAACAATAACCACAATCAGTAACCTTACAAGAAGTCTCACCGTGTGCTGTGCCAAACGCTTTATCTCACTTGACCCTCCTAACAACACTACGAGGTGGCCGCCATTTACGGATGAAGAAACCCAGGCTGAAGAGAGGGTGTGTGACCTGTCCAAGGCCACCGCTAGTAAACAGGGCAGCTAGGATTCAAACCGAAGCAATTTGGTCCTAGAGCTGTAGTTTATAACCACTTTACTGCCTAGCTTTATCAGTTCAGAATGCTAATTATTGTTTTTAGCTACCAAGAGGTTATTACTCGTAGACAAGTAAACTTGGAGCCCAAGGAAATCCTGGGATTCACAGAGAAAAATTTCCTAATGGCCAAAGCTGTCCACAGATGGAGCAGACCATCTAATGAAGAGAAGATGCTCCCCATCACTGTTGCAGGAAGAAGGTGGGGCACTACGTGGATGGAGGGGTGACCAGCTGGAGGGGGTGACGAGCTTTATTCCTTTAAGGTCCATTCCAATCTTGCAACTTTACGATTCCCTGTCCCCTGATTTCTCAATAATCTCTCTCTGGAACCTAATGGTTATGCTCCTAAGTAGCCTCTCTTCCTTTCTCTGGTCTTTCTCTCTTCCACTTCCTTATTTTCCCTTGATCCTAGCATGAAGAGCATGAAAAAAGCCCGGGCTTTGGAACAGAAAAGCCCTGGACGTGAACATTCAATGTCCCATCTAACAGCTAATCGATACTGGGCAAGTTACGAAGACTTGCTCTCACTGCGCATTTCCTCAACTATAAAAGAAGTCACTTCGAACGAGAAGACACTGCAGTACAGCGCATGCTCTCTAGAAGCTCAGTAAATACTAGTCTGCTTCTCTTGCAATGTTCTCTCCACCCCACCTACTACACTGTCACACTCTGTCTGCTTTAGTGTTCTGGAGTGTTAGTCCCCAAATATCTATGCATCTTACCTTCCACACAGTTACAGGCAAAAGGAAAATATCTTGCATTCTCTGGCTTAATATGGAATCTCCACCAGACCCCGTAGTACCAAATCCAGTGGCCCTCTTTGACATTCTAAATCCCAAGGGTACCCACAGCCATACTAATCCAATAGATTTTCCCTCATCACAACCTCCAGGAATAATAAGTTATGAATGCACTGAACTTTCAAGATCCCACAGATCTCCAGGATGCAATACCTCCTTTAAATCACACAACAATCTTGCAGGGAGACTTAGAAGGGCAACTGGCATTATCTGAATCTACGTGAATCTTGGTTAGACCCAGTTAGTGCGCCAATCTCTCCACCAATTTCCGGTTTCTAGAGTTTAAAAAACATGCAGGGCAGGTCGCCACCAGAAGAAAATATCAAGATAGTAATTAACTTAATCAGAAAAGGAATTTGCTAAAAAGACATTAGGAACACAAGACGCAGAATCTTAACGAGGTTAGACAGCAGAGAACATTCCGCAGGAGGTCAAGTCACCAAAATAGCCTCTCCAGAAGGCCACCGTGGACACCTGGCCGTCCTGGCAGTGCAATCTCCTCTCCATAATATTAAAACCATTACCTGCCCCTCGTCTATTGCTGCCTGAATGTCTAAAGGCCCAGGTGGGAGTCTGACGGCCTGGCGTGGGTAACACGCCCATCACCCTGGCTGTTCTGGAGCAGGGAGACGGACCACGTGCCCTTCTTCAAAGAGGGTGCCTACGAAGCAGGGCAGCCAAAACAGCAATAAAGGTCCAAAGATCCACTGAATCTTCATCTTAAGCCTGTGGGAGCGATTCCAATGCACCGCCCCACTCCTTTTTCACAAGAGAAGGTACTGACCTGCTCAGGCTCATGCAACGGATCGAGTGCCAGCACTGAGAATCCAACCGAGGCTCCTGGCTCTTGACTCCTAGTAAGAAGTTATTTAAAAAGTAGCTTTACTGGAGCACCTGTCACCCTAAATACGGGTTTTCAGTGAATGTTCTGATCTCTCTTCACTATTCTGTCATAAACATGACTTTGCATGTGTACGTGGAACACGTAATATCTGGGTTGTCAGCTTCTCAGCCATCTTTTAAAAAATGTATTTTTCTGAAACCTGTCATTTCTTCATAATCCTGAACTTAAAATCTTAATAGTAGTTGTGCTGGACAAAAACACACCCAAAGCCTTTGAGAATCATTATCTCTACCACGCCTTACGTTACTCTTTCCTATGTTAATAAACTGAGACAGGATGCAAATTCACCAACACTAAAACAGGGGTACGTATCAGGCTTTGGAAAAAAGTGTTTTCACAAAATCCACCTGATAGATTTAACTTCACATTTATTTATAACGTTAGAGTGGTTTTCTTCTATCCTTGGAGATTTAACAAAACTTCTCTACTTTAAAAAGCCCCTGAGGGCCAATTTCAGGGTCAAAGAAAAATAAAAGCCTTATAAAATAACTGAATAACTTCAGTGTTTTACCCTAAGACCCTTTTCCTTCCTACTCATGTTTTTAAGCCAAGAAAGATAAATGGACTAGAGCTGTTCGTCTTTAGTGGATTCAAACCTACCTTTTTAATAGCAAGTGGCTGATGCCAAGGAAAGGATTAAAATGGTGTTCTTTCAACAATTCCTTATTACGACCTGGGATTTGCTTTGCAATTAGCCTCTCCTGGACAGAGCTGAGGCCAAGTGAACTTGTTAGTACCCAGGCTGCAGATCCCTAAAAAATGAAAACCCCACACATGCCTCAAGGGGCGGGGACCCCAGGCAGGAGAGGCAGCCGGTGGAGGAGCTATCAGGCCTCTGCTAACGACAGTTCAAAGATGTAATGAGCCCTGAGCCTCGGGAATAAAGGCAGAGAGCACTTTCCATCCACACATACAGTTAGGAACGAGGCAGCCGAGAAGGGGAATGAACTTCATGACGTCTCAGAGTGGTCTCTGATGCCCTGTTGCGCTCTCTCTCTCTTATAATTACCAATAAAAGCCTTAAAAGAAAAAAAAAGATCTTTCTCCTTTGTGCTTGTCTTCTGCACAGGAAGATGGGGGAGGAGCAGGCAATCATGGAGGGAAGGACCCCGAGAGAGAGAGAGGAGATGGCAGGGGACACCAACGGAAAGGCAAGTGGCTGGGAGCCCTGGGCCTTTTTCAAGGATAAAAAGAAGAACCAGGGAGGCAACTTTGCCAGCCTGGAGAAGCTGTCTTGGGCATATGACTTTAAAAAAAAAAACAAATCTGTGGAGGTAAGCCATGGTCAGACCTGGGAGTGTCAGGTCTGAGCACTGAGCATGGTTCCCTCTCCGAGTCACCTCTCTGTCTGAAGAAGCACACAATTGATCAGTGAGAGAAGCAGCAACTCCGGGACCCACAGGAACACATCGGAGTCAGAGAGGTGCCAGTGTCTAATGCCAACCACCAACACAAGTGTTCTAGGCCAGGCCTGACTTGAACATGCTTTGCCTGGCCGGTCTGTTACATTATCATCTTCATCTTACACATGAGGAAAGTGAGGCCTGTAGAGAGAAGTTTGCTAATCTGAGGTCAAAGAAAGACCACCTGCTCTCGAGTCTGCTGAATCCAAATCCAGCCTCTTTCTTCTACGAGGCTCTCGCCCCCGCCCCTCCTCACCAGCATCTGTGTCGCGCCTTACACTCGACACAAGAAGGCTCCTGTGGGGAATCTTAGAAATGAAGGCCCTGACTTTAAATGACTTGGCTAGGCATATTGTAGGGCAAGAGCTCAAGTCTTCTGACTCTTAAAGGTATGCTCTTTCCTCTAAATATCACATTTTTGACATATCAAACAGAAGTTATTTTCTCTCTGCTATTTCCCGTGGAGCTCAAGGTCCAAGCTTACTCCCAGCTCCTGGAAGCTCAGACTTGGCTGAGTTCTGCCTCATCCTAATTCAACCTGAGCTCCTGCATTCCCTCTCTTCTGGGCTGTCAGATTCCTACTCCACCCCCATTCTCCTGCCCCATCCCCAGACCTTGGGGCCCATGCTCTACATGTCTGTGCAGGATGTTCTTTTTCCAACCCAGAGAGGAAAAGCACAGCAACAAAAACCAAAGTCACCACCTTTCATCTCAACACTAATCACGCAGCCCATTACTTCAATTCAGGTGGCATGTGCTGTGTGCAGTCTCAAACCCAAGGCAAAGACAGCAGGACAGAACCCGGCCCCAGGAGCATGTGATCCGGTGGGACAGGCGGAAGCGGCTACAACCAGCTGCAATGCAAGACCTCGTCAGGGGTGTGAGAGAGGTCCAAGGAGCAGAGTGAATGGAGCCATTTCTGGCTGGAGAATCTAGAGAAGGCTCTGACCTTCCAGATCCTTGCATGTCAGGAACAGCCTGCAAGGCAGAGTGCATGCTACACACTAATTTACTAGCACTGAGCTTCCAGCACCTTCCTAAAGCACTTCATCCAACAAGAAGAAGAGGCCGGAGAGTTATTATTAACCCCATTTTACAGCTGAGTAAGTTGAGATCCTTGCCTAACATCAGTCATAAAAAGAACTGAAAAGCAGATTCAGCCCCTGTATATCAAGGGTTTTCCAGCACTTTGGAACTATAGCTTTCCTAATTGCTCCAACAAAACAACCTCTAATAGGGAAGCTATTCCCACAGAGCAGGCCATTTAATATATTTACTCAGGAGAATTCAAGCCAAAATACTAAACAGCCTCATCTCCACTTTACAACAGTTTCTGGGTTCCCTTTGAGCTTCGTCTATAAACAAGCCATGTGTGTGGCAGGAACACAACCAGGATACACAAGATGCACCAGACACTCAGCGTAAGGGTTACCTGCTCTCTGAATCCTTCCTGACACATGACCCCCTCCAAGGGGAGAAAAGTACCTCCTCCCTCTCTAGCACCTGCACCCAGCCTGGCTTCGACTTCTGGCTCTGCCATCATTAGCACATGGCCCAAGTGAGGTGATCTCATCTTCGCTCCTCCATCCATGTCTGCATCTGTATTAAAATAATGACAACAACACTCATACCTCCTTGGTGGGGGGAAGATTAAGCGAACACACATGAATGGTTAGGACACGGCCGGCCACATCAGAAGTACTCAAGACCTCCACCACCTTCTTAATCTTGTGGTGCAGTGGTTGAAGACTGAGTTTAAATGCTGGCTCTTCCATTCATTAACTGTAGGGAGTGATGACACAGATAATGAGGGTGAGAGTAGTCGCACTCAGCACCTGCTCAGTAAAGATAGTTGAATTACCTGTCTGCATCCGTGAAGGAGCTCTGGCCTCTGTATTTTTATTTTTAATTCCTGGAGCCCAGTACCACGCCAGCACAGCATTAAGTACTATTCCATGTGAAATGAGTGAGTGGCGGGCGGCCGTTTGGTCCAGAAAGGCGAAGCCGCCGTCGGTTCCTGCTTGGCCTTGTTTTTCTGCCAGAGAAGCACCACCACCTGGCACCTAACTAGGTGGCATCTAACAGGAGGGAGCGAATTACGGCCACTCCAGCGAAGGGCCGAAATCAGCCAGCCTGGTCTCAATACATCGCCGGGTTTTGAATGAAGAACCCATCCCCATTTTAAAAAGTGCCTATTTTTTTGGTACCATCTCAGCCACCTTGGTTAAACAAAATAAAATGCAGCCCAACGCGGGTAGGAATGGCAGGGACTGAAGGTGACGGCCCCGGTCGCTGCCACCCTGAGGACTGCCAGGCTGGCTGCGCACACGTCAGCGGGATGCCCAGGTGGAGCAGAGGGCGAGGGGAGGAGGAAGCAGGGGGCAGCTTGGGGAAGGGAGCTTGGGGGAGGGAACAGTGCGCCGAGGGTGGTGGGGGGCGAGCAGGGCGCGGAGGCGCTGCACTAGACCCCAGGGGCGACAGAGAGCTGATGCCAGGCAAGATCAGGGAAGCCTGGGCAGGGAAGGAGGTGGGAGGGGGCTGGGGAAGGCCTGGAGCGAGGTGGGGGAGGAGGCACCGCGACCCGGAGGGAGGGGCGGAGGCAGGGGCAGCGGGGCAAGGCCTGGAAGAGTAGAGGCGATAGGGGGTGGGGCAGGGTGAGGCAAGGGGCGGGACACGGCCTAGGGAGGGGCCTGGCCGTCCCACCTCGCAGCCGGTGACCTCCTGCCCCTGGTAAGCTTCTGGGCTAACTGAGCGCCTTCCCCGCTCACGGGGGCCCAGCGCATCCACCGAGATGCGGGAGAAGTCTCTGGTACCCTCCCTTCCAGACCCCATGGAAGATCTATGGTTGGAAGACGAGCCACAGGACAGCTTTTATTTCTCGAGCTGGACTCTACCAGCCCAAGAGCAAAGGAGGCAGCCTCCTGCTTTCAGGAGGAGAGGGCAAGAGGCCTTTTCCATGCAATTTGGGAAAGGGTGTCAGGCTGGTGTTTGGTCAAGGTTTAGTGTCACATCTCGTTTTCCTGTGGTGCTGTGGCCCTGGCAGTAAGGCTGGTGGCTCCCCCAGCTGAGCAGGTACCTGCCCCGGGGCTCACCAGGGGCTCTTGACTGTCCTGTATGTTGTGTGTTCCCCTCAGCAATGATGACTCTAAGACAAAGGCCATTCTTGCATGGATGCCCAGAGCTGAACAGCGAGCAGTGCTGTAAAGAGAAGTGAGCTCTAGTTTCACACCAAGTTAAGATACAGGTCCAGAAGAAATCTGACCTACGATCAGAATAGAGATGCTCTTCTGGGTGAACAAAAGAAAAAATTTTTTTCTGAAAAGAATTTAGCAGTCTTGGTCTCAAGAGTTACTTTTTGAGACCAACAGCTTCATAAAATATCAAGACCTGGAAATGAAACTATAAATAAGAGCTACTACCATTTATTGACCTACTGTGTGCTCCTGATGTGTGTCGTCCCACTCTGTCTTCACAATCCATCCAAACATCTAATGGGTGTCCTCCCATGGGACAGGCACTGTGCTGGGTGGCTGGGATTATAAATGTGATGGGGGAAGGAGGTCCCAGGCTTCATGGAACCTGTAGTCCACCCAAAGGTGGGTACAATTTGCAAAGGAGTAAACTTACAATAGGTAATTTGCTCTTGGTTATGCCCAGATCCATCTCTCTTTCCACTGCCACACCCTACCTCCTAAATATAGAAGGATTTCAGTGTTAATGTCTGCTTTTCACACCCTTCCACCTAAGGAAAGCAGAAGGACACCAAGGAGAGGGACCTACATCCACACGCAAAGAATTAAACCCAACAGGTCAATTCAATGGCCACAAAACTGACTGACAGGATTCTGGTACACCCAGGCAAGAGAGGCTAAGAATTACTAGACAATTCCTTAACTCAAAGACTACGTTCCTCCAGGTTCAAATGTAAGGAAACAGAGTTCTAATGTTTACCATTAGTTTCCTGTGATAAGATGAAGTGTCTCTTTTAAGTAATATAGATGCTTTCTCCATTTTTAAATTTTAACCTTTTTATATGCATTTCTATTATGCTCATCACTATTAACATCTACATTAGTTGTCGTCCAAGCTTAGCCTACATTTCAAAAGTGCACAGAATGATAGAGCTATAAGGACCACCTCCAACCGCTTCACTTACAAGAGAAGGGGAAAGAGTCCCAGAGGGGTCCAGGTCACTGGGGGATGGCTGGCAAGTTGAAGCCTGACTCTCTTGACCTGTGTCTTCCCCGTAGTAGACAGGAAATTTTACCTGTTAGTCTAACCAAGCCCCAGCTTACTCCTATTTGATTCTCCAGAGAGGCTCTTCAGCTGATAAATACGGCTGAAGCCTAAAGTTATGTGTGTAGGGGGCAGTGAGCAATAACATCTCTAACTGGATGTCTCATTTATTTAACATAAGTTATAGGTATTTTTGATCCTTCCA
Organism: Equus quagga; assembly: GCF_021613505.1. Classification (NCBI taxonomy): domain Eukaryota; kingdom Metazoa; phylum Chordata; class Mammalia; order Perissodactyla; family Equidae; genus Equus; species Equus quagga. The sequence continues at coordinate 3,644,840 of NC_060284.1, read as the reverse complement.
ACAAAACTCATCAGCTCTACTCACTATGTTACACAAAAGCATGTTTAGAAAATATAAACTGAAAAACTAATCCAGCAAGTGGTCTCTTTCTTCCTATGCAACAGCTCACAAAGACATCTTAAAAATAGGAAATCATACTTTGCATGAACAAAGATGATCCCTAAAAGGCATCACTTAGTATCTTGGATCTGGAAATTTTTTGATTTTGCACATAAATATATTCTGTATTTTCTCTAAAGTAAACCAGTGCTTTGACAGATTTTAGATTTTTCTCCTTAACTAAAGGCACTATTCAATTTCAATGTCCTTGGAGTGTTTTATCTGGGGATTAGACAACTGTACCAAAACACAGCTGTTCCAGTTTTTTCTCCTTTATTTTTCACATTAAAAAACTCCCACTATCAGCCAGTCCAATTAGTTACTCACTATCAAAAGCCGGCTTTGGTCTTTCATCTTCTGGAAAACTGGATCCAAGTGACAGGGTGTCATGGAAACTGTATCTCGAGTCATTTCCTGTTTCAATTGTTTAGCCACAAAAAAAAGTTTGGCTCTATCAGATGGAAATTAACGAATACTTGCTGTTGCCTTTTGAAGAGCAGGCAACTAAATTAAAAAAGTAATTATCCTTTTTGACCAAGTTTTCCCACCAACCCAGGAATACGGGGAGATTAGTGCACCCCAAATGGGAAAAGAAAAGTATTTTGATGCAATGAACCAAAGCGTTTTTCAGTTCAGTTTTCATAATTCAGTGGTCAGTTTTAAGGCTGTCACTTGGGTTTGGGAAAAGTAACTACAGGGTAAGTGGTTCTACTCGTAGTTAACTTTGTTTTTACTCTTCCACTCCCCAGAATTCTTACTTCTCCTCATCTGTCCTATTTCACCCCAATTTTGACATAAACTAGACAGGCTGGCATTCTCCTCTTTAACCTGAAATCTTCTCAGCATAAGGGAAGGTGTAGTTGAAGCGAAAACTGTAATCTAAATCTAAAAAGATACATTGCTGTACCTTTTCTCTGCAAACAAAAGAAACACACACGCGCACACAGGGAGAAGCAGAGCTTAAGGCTTACGAGCAAGACCAGGCATCACGTGTGTTTAGGAAATGAAGTCCTGGCTGGAATCCAGCAATACCGAGCCCCTCGGTGATCTCACGGACACCAGGGTGCACCGTGCACAGAAACTGAGTGCCAGACGGGACAATGGGGAACTCAGCCTGTGTTTCATAGGTTTCAGCTCCGTCTAAAAAACTGTTGGCAGAAAACGTGGAAGTAATACAACAAATCAGTTTTAGGGCCCAGAAGGATTTGCTCCAGTGAGACAGAAAGCACACCTTACAGGGGAAGGTCGAGAGCTCCCCTGTGGGAAAGGAGCCTACTGGAATGCTTTCCGTCCTGCTGAGGTTGTCATAGATCCTCTCTACCCAAAACGAGGGAGCATCTGTGCTGCTGCTGCTTCTTAAAGAAGAAAACAACTGGAAAAGCATCCAAAACCAAATTAAATATCATTAAAGTAAGCTAAGCCTTACATGACTTATACCCAGAGCTTGCTATTTGGACGATTTCCATGGAGAAGAACACAAAGGAAGAAAAGGACACCTTTTAGCAACGACACTTGAGTTCTAGACCTTTTATGGGTCATTAAGGCACTGTGCTTATTTAATCAGTGCCAGCAAAGAGGCGCCCAGGCCAAGCTGGCCCACAATTTCTCTCCTACTTGCTTCACACATGCTGCCCAGTTCCTCTCCCAAAATCTACACGAAGCCCCTGAGAGACTGGCTGTATTATTAAAAATAAGACGGACCTGATGATTTCTAACTAGAACTCGTTTCTATTTCTTTTTCATCAGCCTTCGAGGAAAGGAGAATATCCATCCTTCTCTACCTGTCAGGGAGAAAGTCCCTGATTTAGGAGAAGGTAGAGATAGGCAATCTTTCAAAGGGTTTATTTATGTTATACTTACCATGGTTTGGTCTTTAGGTGCACAAAACACCAGAAGTAGAAGTAATTTCACCAGGGATCACTTTTGCCAGAAGTAGACATAATTTCTAGAAGCCATTCAGATAATATTTTCTTACAGAAAAACTAGTTAAAATATGGAATTAACTGCTGAAGGCATCAACACAAAAAGGCATAAATCAGTTCAAAGAGGGAGTGAACTCAGACTAAAATAAACCCAAGAACAGAGCCACCAACCAGACTGGAACGCCTCCGGTCCTGATGAGTGGAGCTGGTTTTATCCCAAGAGAAACCAGACATAAAATAAAGATGGAGCTGGTGGACGGGGTTGTGAACTGTAAGACAGGCAAGGAATACAGACCGGGTATCAAGACAAACCATTTCTATATTCTGGTCATAACTCACTCTTTTTCTTTTAATTTCTTTCCCCTAGAAAATGCAATGTAGTGTGCTCATTGCACTTTCTATCTAATTCATTAAAGTGGAGGGGGAGGAAATAGAGAATCTTAATTTGTAAGCAGTTGCTCAAATAGAGAAGAATTATAATAAACTCTCACTAGCTCCATAGGAATAGGTTAATTCTTGTAAATAATGCATGAATGTTGATATTGGAGTTTATGAAATTTCAATTATGGGTTGTATTTGATTTCTTTGCATGCCCAATCAAGGACACTATTTACAACATAGATATTTATTAGGCACCTTCAATGTTGAACACACGATGCTTAACACTTCTCCCCAGTGAAAAACATACTGCTATGAAACAGACAGGCCTGCCACTCCCTGGACATCCCCAGTGCTCTCCCACTCACCCCACCTCCTTTGCAGTTAGGTGGGGTCATTGACCAAGTACGGCCAATGGGTTATGATCAGAAGTGACCTGTGAGAGGAGGAAAACACCAAAGACTTCAAGATGGCATCAGTCATACCAGTGAAAGAGAAGAAACGCATGGATGTCAAAATAGGGGAGCTGCCAAGCGAGATACTGAAGCTAGATTTCACCTCTAAAGGCATTGCTGGAGCATTTCAAAGCCGTTACTGCCAGTATTACAACGGTGTCAATGGGAAGGAAGGGAGCATCTCTGGGGTTTCTAAGGTGCTGGCAGCTTACGTGTTTTAACAGTTGCCTTTGGTTATGCAAGTACCACTGAGGAGGAAAGCAGTGAAGACCACTCTGGATTCCTGACCATGACCTTCTTTGGCCTGGCACCCCTCCCTGAGGAACGTGATCATCACTAAATCCTTTCGTATCCTAATTGAGAGTTAATGCCTCCAAAAACGACTGGTCTCAGCCAGCCACAGCATACAAGAATGCAGGTGAGCTCTCCGTGCCCGTCTTGCCCTGTTGAGGGCAAACTTGGAAGTCACAAGTTGAGATGCTAAGGTCTCAAAACAGAAGAAAGCCACATCAACCCCTAGGAGACAATAACTAAACAAGAAATACATGTACACATGGGGCTGGCCCTGTGGCCAAGTGGTTAAGTTCACGCGCTCTACTCTGGCAGCCCAGGGTTTCGCTGGTGCAGATCCTGGGCGCGGATATGGCACCGCGAATCAGGCCATGCTGAGGCAGCATCCCACATGGCACGACCAGAAGGACCCACAACTAAGAATACACAACTATGTACTGGGGGGTTTGGGGAGAAGAAAAAAACCCCAAAGATTTGCAACCGATGTTAGCTCAGGTGCCAATCTTTAAAAGAAAATAAAATTCTAAAAAAAAAAAAAAAAAAAAAAAGGAAAAGAAATACTTGCACCCTGAGACATAGGGATTTTCCGTTACCACAGCCGGCCCAGGTCAGGGGGTCCTGGCTTTTTGTGGTCACAGAGCCCAGGGACAGTGCTGGGAAGCATGTGAACCTGTCCTCAGAATCAGTGTTTAGATGCATAAAATAAAACATACAGGATTGTAAAGAACACCAAGTATAAAATTTCTTTTTAAACTCATGATGGAGTAATGCATCTACATCGACAGGGAATAGTAATATATGGAATGAGGCTTCCATGTAGGATAGAGTGTGCTTCTTTATCAATTATAATTGTCATTTATTCTTTATAATTAGTCAGCAAGATTCAGCAGCGTGTCTAACAACCACTGTAATTTCAGAGCAGCGAGGAGCATGTTAGTTCCAGTTATCTGTGATACCTGCAACGAGTTACGGAGCAGCTGTGATTTGTTCTGGTGACAAAGTCCCAGACACTGCTAAGAACATTCGGATCTACTGTCTACATCATAATGGGAAGAAACGCTAAATTTCTCTTAGAGGTTTGGATTATAATTTTTTTGCTTCTCAAGTGCACGGACTCCCTGAATTCTACAGAGCCCAGAACAGGAACTCCTGAGTTTCCCCTCTCCTGATGAACAGAGCCACACTACAAACTCTCAGGCAGAGTTCTGCTGAGCTGTCTGGAGTTGAGCGTGCCGCAGTGTGCACGGCACATTCCTGTGACTTCTCTGCTGCCACTGAGCGCCTGTCATTTATTCTGTGCTCCCACCAACTGTTTTGAACATGATGGCAACTAAGGAAGAGTCTCTTTCAGGTTGTTAAAATGCAATTACATGGAGGCTTCAGTGCCTTCAAGGAGGTGGTCAAGAGAACTGATAAAATTTGGCCCATAATAAGGGACTAATCAAGTCTTTTGACATCATAAACACCACTCAGTCTGAGAAAAATGACCAACGGTTGTACAAAAGGCAGCTGGTACAACACTTCGTCCAGAGACTTGTGATGACTTCAAGAAACATGAAGATACCTGGAGACGGCCAATACAGGATGCCAGGGTGACTGGATCAGGATGCTGGGGTGACCAGATCAGGATGATGACATCCAGTCCTGGGCTGGTCAGCACTACTTCCAGGAACATGTACCCCAAACCAACTAAGTCAAGTCTATTCAATAAGCCTATGAAGGCTGGGTAAAACAAGACTGAAATAATTCATACTTCTTAAGGTACTCCTCCATTCTGTAAGTTGCGAAGAAAGAAATGATCGGTGTACACTAACATAAACCATTATTGCACTTTCTTAAATTAGCCTAACACGGTAGTTGACAACCCACTCAAGAATATGTGACACAGTAGACAACTGAGCGGGAGCTCTCAGTCCAAATAGGGAGACAAGAGATAAGAAAATCAAGAAAGTCTTTGAAATCAAGTAATACATTCTGCAAGCAAGACTTGAGAACCAAGAAGTTGAGGCCTGGGAATCCGTGCTGCTCCACACTGCAAATACTAAGCGTGGTGCAGCATGCTGGAAGTGCCACTGGATGGAAAGTCAGGAGGCCAGGCTTTTAATCGAGGCCCCATCACCAGCTACGTGAGCAAACGTGGGCAAGAAGTCCCCTTCCTCTGAGCTTCAGATTCTCCTTCTCTAAGATGAGAAAGTTAAGTTTGAAGGCACCTTCTCAGCAAAAATAAAGATTTGGTAACTTCTGAAATCTCAGGGAGACAATGATAAAAGAAGTGTAAAGTATTACTGTAAAAATATAATCAAATACAGATTTTAACTGAACATTTTGTGAAACTAAGAGTATTTCAGTTCCAAATGGTGAGAAAACAAAGGGGAGAAATGAACAGTTTCCATGTACAGAATCACAACGCTGTGCCAGGCACTGTGTCTGCTCCTTCTGTGCATGAGTTTAAAAGTTGCCTAGTCAGCGTCTGGATGCCACTGCGAGCCCCTAAGCGTCCTCTGGAAGCCCTCCGTGCCATACCCAACCACAAGCCTGGTCCAGGGTCTATCAGCCTCTTGAGCGGGCAACGCGGTCTTGTTTAGGGGTGTGCTCCCCCAGCGTTAGAAGAGTCGGGGAAGGTTCTCGGAGAAAAGAAGAATGCCTGAAAGCCTGTCAAAGGGTTTGAGATCTAGTCTACACCAGCTCTTGTCCCCTGGTGAACAGCCCCTGCCCCTTCTGCTGTCATTGTCATTGTTTTCTCCCCTGGGGACTCACCTGTTTACTAGGAGCAGGGGGCTCTTCAGATGAGCAGAGCAAGCCAGGGTTTAGTGTCTGCTGATTCCAAAAAGCCTCAGTTCTCATAACCATCACGTTAATCTCACCGGATTTCAAAACCTCTTTATTCTTCCTGGCCAAGGGTCGCCTTCCCTGCCCTCCCCTGTTCTCCTGCCAACCACTGCTGGCTATAACGGTGGAAGTGAAATTTCACAACTAGGAAGGCGCACGGGAGCAGGAAGCACACACAGGGCCTCTCTCCTTTTCCATGTCCACCCCGGGACCTCCCAAGGCACCATGGAGCACATAGTAGGGACTAAAAGAGTGTTGGCTGAATGAACGATGATCAAAGGACCACGCTGGCCAGAACCCTGGAGCATCTCTGGCTGACAGCAAGGAAAGAGCTGTGCCTTCGTGCTGAGGACAGAGTTACTGTAAAAATCAGATGATTTCTCTTTCTCACTACAAGGCTTTAACTAATCAGTAGTCATTGGGCTGATTACTCTTTGACGCTCAGCATTTTAGAAGAAAAAGTAAACTTGCCCAAACAAACATACACAAGATGAGGGGTGGTGGGGGAGGGGCAGGAGTAAATTTCCAGCCTGCTTTGAAACATAAATCTTAAGACCCCTCAAGTTAAAAATGACAGCTAGAGTCCTTTAATCTTACAAATGCTCTCTCCATGGAAACTGTAAGGCCAGGAAACCACTTAGGCAAAGCCAGCTCTCTTTTTTGAGGCAACTTCTAAGGAAAATCTCGATTTTGAGGAAATGGGGCTTCCACGCACAGCTGTCCCATAGGAAGGTGGTCCATGTCGTGTGGTTTCATTGACCCATAAATAAAGCTTTCCCAGTTTGACTCGGCTAGAAGAGACACTCGCTTCACCTCTCAGACAGATTCTTGTTCTCAGTTCCCAGGGCACCATCTCCACCATTAGGATTCTTCTTAGAACAAGGATTCCATCACATTCCACTCCATTCTCACCCAAAGTCAGTGAATTTTGCAAGCTGTAACTTTCAGGTACGACAAACACCTAAATATGATGCTTTAGGCTACAGAAAACTGGGAAAAATCTGAGTTAGCACACAATCCTAGAAAATTAGGCTGGATGGGTGTCCTGTAGATTACAAGAGGAAACTAGCACAGAGAGATTAATCTTTTAGCTCCAGACCCCACCATAGGTAGAGCACAGTTTCCTACCTCAAAGACTGCTAGGTTTCTCTTGACTCCCTAGCATACCACTTCTTAGATATTCTAGGCTGGCTAAACTTGAAAATAATAATAATCATTAGCTAAAAAGCAATCAAAATATTTTCAATAAGAATAAGGTGAGGGGTCAGCCTGGTGGCGCAGCGATTAAGTTCTCACCTTCCGCTTCAGTGGCCCAGGGTTTGCTGGTTCGGATCCCGGGTGCAGACATGGCACCACTTGGCATGCCATGCTGTGGTAGGCGCCCCACATATAAAAAGTAGAGGAAGATGGGCATGGATGTTCACTCAGGGCCAGTCTTCCTCAGCAAAAAGAGAAGGATTGGCAGCAGTTAGCTCAGGGCTAATCTTCCTCAAAAAAATTTAAAAAAAGAATAAGGTGAGGCAGCTGTGCAAAATCCTGCCATCATTTATAGAATCTCGAGCCTGTTAGCAGGAGTGAAATCTCACATATTTCAAAGGACGGGTCTAAAGTAGTTCAAACAAGCACCAAACAGCTAGTCACTTTCACAACCACCCAAATTCTAGGATGCATTGTCTGGGACACCAGCCAGGTTGGCAGACAAATCATTATAACGTGCAAAGGTATGAAGTGCCCTCTTGCCTCTGGCAGTACACTCAAAGCTATTCAAATATATTATAGTAAAACGAAATTACGGCTACCAACGCCTCAGCCAACAAAGACAGAGAGAAGCCTATGCATGCGTTGTTTTTTTTAAAATTTGTTTAGCTATTCCGACTTTTGTTCTATTTCCTTGTGAAAGACAAACCTAGGAAGAAACGGAGATGGAGGAGATCCAGCCATAAGCTTGTAGAAAAAGAAGGGAAAAAAAAGTAGGCTGAGATGAAGTAATTTGAGGACTTAAGTGCTAGAGGCCCTTTGAAAATTCGTTATAGCAACTCAGGTTCAAACCAGGTCAAGAAAAAAAAAAAAAAAAGCTGATTTTCTTAGGTCTGAGTCAAACAAAAAGGAAACCTTATTGCCTCTCTTTCCATCCATGTGTATCGTTCCATCCCTCTCCCAATCAACAATCAACAACAGAGGGACAAAGTCCTTCCACCAACCTCAATCCAGGCAGACAGGAGTACGTGGGAACACACCCTTCGTCTGATAAATCACTTGGAAGATAATGGAGAACTTGACAATCTTTCAATATATGAGGAGACTGTGTGTACAATGACATCAGCCACTTCATCTGTTTCAACAGAGGAGACCAAGAAGGAATCGACTTAAGATTACGCAGGAGAGCTCTTCCTAGCACATGAGGAAGGAATTCCAGAATACAGGATAGACGCTGGATGATCTAGCTGAGCCTAGAATTTGGCATTTTTCTACTCTCAGGTTCATTCCTGTTCACTCTTCCAAATGATGATGGCAATAACACTTCACGTTTGCATCCATTTCAGTTTTCAAATTACTTCTACATACCTTCCACTTTCTGTAAGCAGTGTATATGCATGTGTGTGTATGTGTGCATGCGTGTGGGGGGGGTGTGTGTGTGTGTTGGGGGGCGCAGGTTCCCCATAGATGCCTACTTGGGACAGAGGAATGAACTAAATGTGTCTTCAGCCGCTGGACCTGTGAAATATTTCCCGTCGACTGAGCTATGGTAATGCCAGTTTCTCCCATAATCCACTCCCATCTTCTCTAGAGCCCCCTACACAAAGACACAAGATTTGTGCAGACAGCAAATATGAAGGGGCACGTGAAATGCTGACTCAATTAAGGTAATGAACCTATGTCCCAGGCAGAAGCTGACGTGGATATGAATACAGCCTCATCCACTTTGTGACTTTCAAACCTTGGACAAGTAGTCTGCCTTTTTGTTTTTTTTTTTTAACTTTTTATTGAGATTATGCTAGTTTACAATCTTGTGAAATTTTGGTTGTACATTATCAGTAGTCTGCTCTTTCTGAAGTCACTGAGTGTCTGCATTTGACAGGGAACTCTAACCCTTAGCATAATGCCTGGCATGTAAAAGTTGCCCCCAAAACATGTGCTATTGTAAGTCTGACTTACCAATAGAAAGTTGTCCTTAGGAGACAATTTTTTTCCTTTCCTAGCAATTTAAGGAACCCTATCGGGCATGATCCTTGTGGTTTCACTGGTAGGTAAGAGGTAGTGAATAAAAGCAGCTTCCACCTGATTAAATTCTAGATTCGAGCTTGCAAAATGAATTGAAAGAAAAAGAAAGTGTAAATCCTCTGTCTAACAAAGCTTTGAGATGTTGCTGTTTGGGAACTCGAGAACTGCCATCCTTTCTAAGTAAATCCTCTGTGACAACTGCTCACGATATGTCACTAATACAAGCTTGACTTGTGCACAAATATTAATGCAGAAATTCCCTTCAAATTAAGAGAAAGATAGTTGGAAAAAGACGAGAATTTCATGTTCCTTACCAGGCAAAGCCAGAGCCACAGTGCCACTTTACAAACCCCTACCTGGTCTAAAAGAAAAGTGATAGGCAGCATTAACTAAGGGGATAAGCAGCCACCATTGTTGCAGGCTTAAAGTGATCCACTTTCACTAGAGCTCAGGGTAGTGAGGCCCTCATTGAAAATGCAAAATCCCCAGCTGGGGGTAAGCAGAAGAGAAAATGCTAAGATGCTCAGCTCTGGAGTGCCAAGACCAGGGTCTCGGCATTCCAACCCTCGGCCTCCTCCCTCCCCCGCTCCAGGCCTCCCGCCCATTATCCTGGAGCAGGTCCTTCCCAGCTGGGCCATTCGGTGTCAGGGAGACTTGGGAAGTGCCCCGGGAACTGCTGAGAGATGGAGAAATACACAAAGGCTCCCTTGCACAAAGCATTCTTTCACAGGGGCAGCCGTGTCAATTAAATACGTCCCCCTAATGTGCATGCACTTCTATAAAGAGATTATGAGGACCACGAGCTCTCTAAATTAGCCCCACAAAATGTGTTTAGACCCACTGCAGGGAGGAGAAAAGGTGTGTGTGGCAAAGAGGAGGGAAGACTGAGAGTTAGTGGCAGGGGGCCTCACCCCCTTGGTAATTCCCAGGGGAAAAGAAGATGTAGGTGAAACTGTGCAGTGAGGCGGCTGCAAGGCCTGGTTTGGGCTCATTGGCATCCGCACAACTGTTTCCCTACACTGGCCTTTGCACATCGCCCAGCTATGGGCTGCAACACGTCCAGATGTTCCGTCCTGCATACAAGGCATCAGACGACAGGATGACAATTTTCTGTACCATAATAGGCAATTTTCAAACTGTTCCTCAAATCTTTGGGAGTACAAAATGTAGTAAGCAATTTTCCAATAAAACTTACGATACATTTTCTCAAAATATGTAACAGTGTAAGTGAGGTGCCCAACTATATCTTTAAGTTATTAAACCACTCCCGGGCCACCACTGGCTTAATAAATGACTAAGCTTTTCCCCTCATTATTACAACATGATTACTTCTTCCTGGAGGAGAAAGAAATAGTTACACAGGGAACCAGTCTGCCCACAGTCATAAATGGAACGTCCTCTCGTTTACCTCGATAGAGAAAAGATAACAGGAAATCTTTCACTCAAGAAGTATTTCTGAAATTTCATAATAAGATACGTAAATTATTTTATAATTCACAAAGGGACTTCAGAGACAGCTCACTTGATGTAACACAGCTCTGTGAAGTATTATTTACCCCCAGGTTATAGGTGAAGAAAGAGACCCAGAGAGATTAAGCGCTTCCAAATCCATTCATTCATTCACTCATTCAGCATTTACTGAGGGCCCACTCTTGGCCTGGGCACCGAGCAGGGTACTAAGGATTTAGGAAGAGCAGACAGTTTCTACCCCTGAGTAGCTCACGGGGGCAAGCAGAATTGGAGGGGTCACAAAGGAGCGGCACTCACCCAGATATCAGGGAAGCAAACAGAGACAACCTTCTGGAGAAGGTAATGCCAGAGCCGAGCCCTCAAGGATAAAGCTGTGTTCTCTTCACACCACAGTGACTCCCAGGGCTCGCCAGTGTTAAACAAGGCTAGTGACAAACGGACCTGACGACAGCACTGGTTCCAGAACACAGACAACTGCACAGCACCCAGGAAGTGCCAGCGGCAGCCCTGTCTGTCACGCTCATGCCAACTCCAAGGACAGGTGAGCGGTGTGCCAGCGCGGTGCTGCTGGGCGCGGGTCAGTGCTCCGTAACCGGTCGTTGACTGTGTCTGTGAGACAGGACTTCAGGACAGGGGAAGTCACCTCCAGGGATGAGCAGGAAACTCACCCTGTGAGATGAGCTGGAGAGGCCTGGAGCCAGCACCCATGTGGTGCTGTCCAAAGGCGTTAGAGGGACACGTGGGTAAGGGCTGGGAGGGTGGACACGGAGGCCAGAGCTGCTGGTCAAAGGCCCACTCTGAGGAAACCATGGGAGAGCCCAACTCCACGCTGGCAGAATGAAGGCGACCTGGCCCTGTATTTTTCTCAAGTTATAAAAAGGCCCACATTCCTCAAGCAAAGATTTCCAGTGGCCTTTCACTAAGGACAAAATATCCCCTGATCACAGGCTGTTTATATCGCAGCTCTAGAATATCTTCCTCAACCCTCCCCTTCCGACCACATGAAGAATGCTGCCCAGATGAAAAAATTTTTCTTTTTCTTTTCTTTTCTTTTCTTTTTTTTTTTGGTGAGGAAGATTGGCCTTAAGCTAACATCTGTTGCCAGTCTTCTTCTTTTTGCTTGAGGAAGATTGGCCCTGAGCTACATCTGTGCCCACCTTCCTCTATTTTGTATGTGGGATGCTGCCACAGCATGGCCTGATGAGCAGTGTGTAGGTCGATGCCCAGGGTCCGAACCTGCCAACCCCAGGCTGCTGAAGCAGAGAGCAGGAGCTTAACCACTATACCACCAGGCTGCCCCCTCAAAATTTTCATTTTTTTATTCCAAACTTCTGAAAAAGAGTCCCAACCTTTTTAAACTCCTGGAGAAATAGTTGAGAGTTTCAAACCATCTTTAGTCAAGAAAGAACACTAAGGAAAGATCTTTTGAGGGAATCAGACAGTATATGAGCACAACAAAGCTAGTATCTCACTGTTCTTTTTTATTAATAATTAAAAAAAAGAGGGGCAGTCCTTGAAGCAAGGTCCCTCATTTCCTACTGCTTTGGGTTCCTATATCGAGAGAGGACCTTGACATTCATGGACTGGACACATACAGTCTGGACTATTTGAAAGCAAGCCCTACCCAAGCCCTAGGGCAGGGTGATAAACGTAAGGCACTGTTAATGTGACAGTTATATCATACTGCTCTCTATGGACTGTAAGATAGGGTTAATTATTTACTTTTTAAAAAAATTTACATAGCATGAAATTCATCATTTCATTATTTTTTATTATAATTTTTTTTTTTTGGTGAGGAAGATTGGCCCTGAGCTAACATCTCTTGCCAATCTTCTTTTTTTTTTTTTCTCTCCAAAGCCCCCATCCATAGCTGTATATCTTAGTTGCAAGTCCTTCTAGTTCTGCTATGTGGGATGCCACCACAGCATGGCTTGATGAGCGGTGTGTAGGTCCGCCCCCAGGATCTGAACCAGAGAACCCCGGGCCGCTGAAGCAGAGCCCACGAACTTAACCACTAGGCCACGGGGCTGGCCCCTAATTATTTACTTTCTAAAAATTATTCAAGCAAAGTTTTCCTGGATTTCGTCTTTTCATTTTTACATAAGGACCTCACAGGGTTGAAAGTTTACTGAAGATTAACAGGCAGGAGCTTTCAGTCCTCATTTGAAAGAGAAAAATGTTCCTCTGCACCTACATTCCCACGGCCACTTGCTGATGTCCCCTGAGAAGAGGTTCCATGTGAAAAGCCTGACACGAAGCCCTTTTACAGGCACGCATCCGTTCGCACACACGCTTCACCCCAGTCCTAGGAGGAGGCCAGGGCTCCCCTTTACAGATCAACAAGCTGAGGCTCAGAAGCTAAGTCATTCGGCCTCTGTGACTGCTCCGTAATTGTTCTTGAAAGACAAAGCATTTTTGAAACCCGTGGCATGGAGGACATGGTGTGAGGACCCCACAGCGATACCCACCACATGCCTCCCGCCCTCAGAAGAAGGAAGGGCAGCCGCGTCTTCTCAGAAGATGGACGCTCATCAGCCGGAGGAGAAAGAGCCAAGTTTAAAGTGAGGCTTGCTCGAGAGGCAGCGATCACAGATTCTTAATTTGGCCTCCTCTCCCGGGGAGCATTTGATGTCGACGGCGAGAGTTCAGAGGTCGAAGAGGAAGGAGCAAGTGCTTTAATTCCTCCCCCTAGAGGGGCGCGACTGTTTTCCATTAACAAAAACCCTGTAGCCAACAAATCCTGGCTGGGATCAAACGGCCTCCATCTTTTCCATCTTTCAAGCTCGCACATCACAGGGAGACGTTTCAGGAGGAAACCAGGCCCAGCCAGACCCGCAGGACCACGGAAGGCTGTTCGGCCCTCTGGGAATGTGAACAGCATCTTCCTTTTTGCTGAAATTGCTTAGCGACAGACAAAAATGTCCCCAAATAGCTATTCTTGATCCATAGACAGAGTCTAAATTAAAAAAAAAAAAAAATGGAAGTGGGCAAGGGCAGAGACAGCGGCATTGGCACCTGAAGAACTGGCCCCCTGTGGCCAAAGCTGCTGGGAACAGACATTCCGGCAACACGCTTGGTCCGCTGGGCTGTGTCCCAGTTAAACTATAAACTACACTTATTAATTAGTGCAGAGTAAGTGCTCAGTAAATAGCAGCCAATGCTGTTCTAACGCGTCCTTCTCCCCGCCCTTAACAACACAGGAGATCCATCCTGCTGGTTTTCCACCCGCACACGCCCAGCACGCTCGGCGCTGCGCACACCTGGCAGTGAGGGTGGACACCCAGCGACGGCGCCCTTCACAAGGACACGGCGGACACCGTGGGGCCCCGGCATCAGGCATCGCTGTTCTCTTTGACCTTCTAACTCTACAACCCCCACGAAGGGGCCCCCGTGTCGACAGCGCGGAACGGGAGGCGCAGGCAGACAGGGAGAAAGCCTGGATTAAAATCCAAGCTTCTCCAAACGGGCTTGGTGAGCGGGCCTGAGAACTGGGGCTGCTTTCAGAAGCCCTCTGGGTGAACGTTGTTCCAACAGCAGACTTCGAAATGAGCTGGAAGCCAGACTGTTTTAAACGGAGGGCAGCTGGAACCATTCACCCTCGTGCCAACTTTGGGGAAGCCTCTGTGCTACCTAAAAATGGCTTCAGGTTTGAAGCACATCCTCAAGGCCGACGAGAAGGTAAGCCTTCCCTCCCTTTCCTGCCGGGACAGCCCCGGGAGAGCCGAGAATGGGCTAAGTGTCGGCGGCTCACAGAACGAAGAAATAAAAGCCAAGGTAAGGGTTTACAGGAAACACACAGAGAAGAGCAAAGCACAGTAATTGCTTACAGGCCACTTGTGAGTGTCCTAAAATTGCCATAAATAAGAAATGCGGCTGGGGAGAGACCAGCCTGTAAAGCATTACTCTCTTGGACAACCCCTCCAGGCCACGTGACCCACCCGACTCCATAAAGCCGAAGTCTTGGCCATTGCATTCCCGCCATTTCCCTGACCTGCCCTTGGTCCCCTGCTGTCCCCAGCCTGCCTCCTGGCCCCCAGGAGAACGTCCTCTCCAGGAGAGCGGAACTGTGTGGCTGACCTCTCTACCTTCAGCATCCACAAGGATGCCTGGCTAGTAGCAGACATGCAGTATGTGACATAAGGGATTATTTATTTCATCACTTACTTAATTTTCCTGGTTAAACTGTTCAGATACAGGAATCATTTCTAAAGCTTTAAAGTTGTTATATAGTGATGTGAATGCTTTGAGGAAAAGGGCATTGATAGAATTCTAATGTGATGATAAAACTAAGAAGAAATAGTCCCATGTCTGTCTATACAATTTTGATCTCAGTCTCATAACTAAGAGAACCGATGTATAAAAATCAAATTCTAATGAAATGGAAGCTACCTAAAATTACCAAATAAGGCACATGGCTTGGCAGACCATGCACAGCTTGAGTGCGTGGGAAGAATGGATGGAGGAGCAATGGCAGCTGTGTGCGCAGCCTCCCCATCTCTTTGATTCGAGGTCAGATATTTTGGGAAATGGCATCACATACCTTCACTTCAATAATTCATGAACGTGCTGAATGAAAATTCAACAAGAAATTCACTGCTACATTCAAGTCCTATAACTCTTGAATCAGATCAGATAGAAGACAAATTTGGGGGGGATAAACTAAAGATACTTTTCATACTTCGCCTCCTTGCTAATATTTGACTACGTCAAAATGAGATTCCCTAAAAAATGAATTCTCTATAACTTTGTCCAGAATAGATATTAATTGTTCTTGTAACAATAAATCTCTCAAAGAACATTTATTAAAATCCAATAAAATCTCTATTTGTGTTCATTTGAAGGTATAGTAACCATTATTTAGTTTCAAATGAACTAAATGGAGGCTGTTTAATAATCACACCCTAAACCAGCCAGTCTCTTCATGACTCTTCTAAGTGTCATCATGGAACAGACACAACAGCCAAACAAGACATTAGGGATGGACACAGAGAGAGTGGTCAGAACACTGAACTACATAAAACGCAAATTATAAAGCGTCTGCCGGCAGGTGATTAGAAACATGATTCTGTCTACAAAATCTAGTATGGTATTAAGATGTGTCTGTCATAATATGTTCATAACATGTAAACTCCATCAGCATAGATAATTTGAAGCCGTAATGACCTTAGATAAAGCTAAAATTATATTTTAATATATAAAGTATTAGAACTGCCTTCTAAACTGATTCAGACTTTTCTAACGAAACAGATCAAGGAATCCCAGATTATCATGCTGCCATGACACCATCAAGTACGTTCTATGTTTCATGCAGGTGCTCAGTAAATGATCAATTAAATTTTTAGAAAGGGGGGGAGGGATAATGAAGACCAGCTAAAATGGTCAAAATCGCTCCCATATTCTATAGTCACTGGAATGATGACAGTGAAAACTGTGTCAACCTTTGTGTTGTGTTGTCTCCCGGCCCCAATGCCTGGATGACGCAGCAGTCACGAGACACAGGTGGACTCAACCCCACGCCCCGCTCTAGGAGCAGGTTCCGATTGGCACAAACTAATGTAATCCCATCCTCTTGCATCCCACCAACCACAGCGAGGTCCAGTCAGGGAGGCCCAAGGCATCCTACAACGAGTGGAGGAGGGAGGGGTCCTCTTCTTCACAAGGACATATGTGTCCCTGAGAGGCCCAGAATCACTGCACTGATATACTACAGGCAAAACCAGCCTGAGGATCAGCTAACACCTAGAGGGTGACAGAGCCAGGAGAGTAACAGGGAGAAGAAAATGGAGACAGGGCTCTGGATCAAACTGTGCCTGAAGCTTACTCTATCTGTAAACCTTTCAGTTGTGTAAGCCAACAAACTGTATTTTTAAAGGCAGTTTCAGTTGGAATAAGCTGTTACTTGCAATTCAAAACATCCTAAGGGAATGAGAGATAACGATGATGATGATGATGATGACGACCATGAGTTTATGACACACTGAGTCTATGACATACCTACACTGCTACCCTTACAACAATGCAAGGTTGAAGCAGGAATTATTTTTCTAGGTATAAAGTGAGAAAACTGAGGCCATTATGAGGACAAAAGGACTAATCAAAAGTTACACAGCCAGTAAGCTAAGATCTTGACCGCCTTGAACGATAATCATTCGGCAGAGAATATCTGTAAATATGAAGTTTACAAAAGTTGTCTCATATTTTCTATTGAAAAGCCCTGTTTTCTTGAATCTTTATTCTATTGCAGCTGTCCTACTTTCTTTCAAATCACAGCTTTGGCCCTGTTGGCCTCTGTTGACGTACATCATGAAATAATACAATTTCATCATATTTAAACGAAGTCACAAAGGTCAATGTGGTGATTACCCCTCCGTGGAGAATTAATGCCCTCATTGCTCTCTAACTGGTCTCCTGGCCTCCACTTCTGCCTCCCCAAGTGCACCCCGACCACATGCAACCAGGGTACCCACAGCCAGAGGGATATTTCTACAGCCAAAGTCAACCAGTCCCGCTCGTGCCTAAAATCCTCCAGTGGCCTCCCCATTCAGCCCCAACCCGACCCAAAGGCTCTGGTCTCCATAGTGATCCATCCTATCCTCTCTCCTCCTCCCCTCCCACCTCCCTCAGTGCCTCCTTTCAGACACACCAAGCTCATTCCCACCCCTCCCCCCAGCTCCTCCAGGCTGCCCCCAACACCTTCTTGCCTCACCTGCAACATCAGCTCCCTGGCGCGGCCCCCTGGACACCACGTTACCCTGCTCTATCTCCTTCACAGAAGTGATCAGGGCCCCATGCCATCTTTATTTAACTTTTGCATATTTAAGTCTCTCTCTCTCTTCCAGAATCTAAGCCCCTCAAAGGCAGGGTCTCTGTTCTGTTCATCAGCGGACCCCCACACCCGGAGCGGCGCCGGGACACAGCAGAGTTCAGTCAGCAGTCACCAAGAGATTGACTGACTAAGCCTCAGAATCCACACAGGCCACATGAACCAAACCCTTCGATGACGCTTTGTTTTTAGCTGAAAACAAGAACTGCAAGATCCCTAACTCTCTTTTAAAGATTTTTATCTATCCTGGATCACACTTTACTCTTTCCAATCCTGGGCATCATTATTCTTTAAGGAATAAAAGCAAATTTCTTATGAGAACAATGTCACTTAAAAAAAAAAGAAAAACCAACTCACAGTAGTAGAATTTGGCACTCACAAGGAAAACAAAAAGTACGTGTGCATATTAAAAAAAAAAAAAAGCCTCTCAAAACTCAACAACAAACAAGCACACAGGAACTCTGGGGTATAATGGAAATGTTAGAAAACTAGATGGTGGTGATCATTGTACAAGTCTACAAATTTAATAAAAATCAGTAAGGTGTTTCTTAAGATCAACAACAAGGAAACAACCCCAATTTAAAAACGGGCAAAGGCTTTGACATTTCACCAAAAAAAAGATATAGTGATGGCAAATAGGCACATGAAAAAATGCTCGGCACCATTACTCATGAGGAAATGTCCACCAGAAACACAACGAGATCCCACGTCACTCGTTTCACGACAGCCAACATTACAATGACTGCCCCAATCAAGTTCTGGTGAGGGTGTGGAGCGACCAGGACTCTTGCACGTGCCGGTGGGAATACAGAACGAGACAGCTCGTTCGGAAAACAGACTGGCACTTTCTTGCCAAGTTTAATGTACTCTTAACATATGACACAGCAATCTCGCCCTCAGATAGGAAAGCTTATGTTTAAACAAAAACTTGTATGCAAATGTTCATAGCAGGAACATTTATAGTAGATTTACGACCTCAAAAAATCCAAAAGTTTTTCAGTTGGTGAATGGACAGTACATCCACGCAACGGAATTCTACTGCGCCATAAAAAGGACTGAACTACTGATATATACATAATGAATGAGTCACAAGTTCATTATGCTAAACGTAAAAATCCATACCATAATGTAGCCATTTATAGGACATTCCGGAAAAGGCAAAATTACAGAGATGGTTTTCAGGGGCTCCAGATTGGGGGGGGCCGTGACTACAAAGGAGCACATCAGGGAATTTTGGGCGATGATGAAACTGTAGGGGTTGATAGTTACGTGACCGTTCATTTGTCAAAACTCATGGAAGACTACACCAAAAGGAGTACACTTTCAGACCCACTAGGCTGGCTATTTTAAAAGAATAAGTGTTGGCAAGGATCTGGAGAAACTAGAACTCTTGTACATTGCTGGTAAGAATATAAAATGGTGCAGCCACTATGGAAGACAGTATGAGCACTCCTTACAAAATTAAACATAGAATTCTCACAAGATCTAGCAGTTCCACTTCTGGGTATATACCCCAAACAACTGAAAACAGGGACTCATAATATTTGCACACCCATGTTCACCGTAGTATTATTTACAATAGCCAAAAGGTGGAGGCAACCTCTGTCCATCAGTGGATGGAGAGATAAATAAAATATGGTTTACATATAAAATAGAAAAGTATTCCGCCTTTATTCCTCCTCCTTGTGCTAGCCCCAACCCCTCCCCAATCGGCTCCTTCTCTCCATCACCTCACCAGATTCCTCCTCACACATATCACCCAGTCTGGAATGATCACTCCCACTCACCCTTGTCCAGTAAGTATTTATTGAGTGATTCTCAGTGCCACGTGCCATCCCACAGGAAAACAGCAGTGAACAACAAAAAGCTCACCTGCAGAGGTTAGGAGGCATGACAAACATAAAATGAAACGAACAGGGTAAGGGACAAAGTGAGGAGAGGCAAGGGAGGGTACTGTTTTAAAGAGGATGGGCAAGGAAGGCCTCCTGCTGTTCCCAGACAGAGGGGAACGTATGTTCAAAGGCCCTGGGGCAGGTGTGTACTTGGAGTGCTGGAGGAACGGTGTATGTGCAGGAAGGGTGGGAAGGGCAGGTGAGAGAGAAGGCCACAAGACATCAGCGGCCACATCATATCTGGCATGAAGGCCACTGTAATTTGGGATTTTACTCTGAGTCAGACGGGAAACTATAGAGAGTTTTAAGCAGAGAAGCGACATTATCTGACATTTTTAAAGGATCTCCCTGGTACTCTAACAGTCCTCGAAATTTATAATTAATATTTATTTATATGGTTATTTCTTTAATGTCTATTTCCCCTGGTACATGGTACACTCCATAAAAGTAGGGATCGTGTCTCTTTTTTTAACCACAAATCAAATCCAAGCATAGTACCTGGCATATAGTATATGCTCGATAAATATTTAAGTGAATTAACTGATGAATTTAACCTCTAGGATAACGTAGCTCCAAGTACACATATATTTTTGTATTTCTTATATTACTAAACGTCCTCAATATGCATACCCCAACTTTCCCTAACATGAAGAAATTAGACATCAGGCCAACTAATAGAGAACGAAAGTGCTTGATACTCTGCCAGTCTCTTTCATGCCTCTGAAACATGTTAAGTCTTTAGGAGCAAGTAGCAAGTAAAGGCTCAAGACGTTTCACTGTCAGTCTAGAGTGAGTAACGAAATGGACACGTGAAACACAGTAGTAAAAGCTAATTTGGAATAGTAACTATTAGATAGTTACAAAGCCTGCTGTTTGAAGATGGCCACGTGACTGCTGGAGTCCAGACAGTTTTTGCGTCCTCACCTCGAGCCGCAGCCAGTGCTCGCCGAGGCCAGAATATCCAGGCGACAGAACCTGGGCTCGCTCCTGCGGGAGCTCATGCTCCAATAACTCCCACCCCTGCAACTCTTGCCCACCTTTCTGATCTGCATACACAGGTTTGCAAATTAAAATTTCCAGGCCGCCTTGATGCTCATCTGAGTTTACACAATCTCCAGGGATCTCAGCCCATAGCACAGCAGACGGGTCCACAATCAGCACAGTCTAGTGTCCATCCTGTTGTGTGTCCCATCCCCGCCCCGACCCTCATCCCCCCACTACAGAGGGGCAAATATCCCAGCTTCACAGCTTCACACAGGGTCAGTGAAACCAACTCTGGATCCGACCGCCAAGACCACCAACCTCAGTTCTCAGGCTTTCTCCAAAACTGCCCAGGGCGGCAATGACCCAGTGACAGTCCCCTGGGAAGGGAACAGAGCAAGCAGCAAAGAGCAGAAAGCAGGCTGCTCTCCTGCAGCAGCCAAGAGCAGCTCTGATTCAGAGGGCACCCTCCACGCAGAACAGGGCACGCAAGCCACTCAGCCCCTCCTGCCTCCGGGCTGCCGGCAGAGGCACTGGCTTTGGAGAAAGCCAATCAGTAAACACCAAAGCAGTCCAGTATCCCGGCAGGGGCACAGGGAGCGATCCCAGGGGACAAAAAAGCCCCATAAAGTTTCACTGAGTTAGTAAATGATTGAGGACAGACAAGAAACTCAACAGGTCTTTCTACAGCTCTCATTTCCCACAGATGAGTGCAACGACCACCGAAATACTTTCACAACTGTTTAAATACACACACTCACGTATTCCACCAATAAGGCCATAAAAACATCCTCATGCTGTTTATAAATGCTGCAAAACACATATCAGGGAGGTGATATACTTCAAAATTTCTTCTCCAAATATCTTCTCATGGTTATGCACAGCACAGTAACTGTCAAGGCTTTATGGCTTCCCTGTGATTTTTTTTCCTATACAGAATCCTTACTTTATTTTCAAGTGGCACGGAAATAAGAAGACTATTTTAAGCTGGTTAATTATTTGATACACCGAGTCAGGGCAGACTGGTGAATCGGTCCTTCAGTGGATTTATGGATCGTTCATTTCTGGCCATTCCTCTTATGAATTAAGATTTTTTTTAAAAGCAAGTTGGCCATCATATACCAGGCTCCGTGTGTCTTGTTTCCTTAATAGACGCCTTATCAGCTCTGCCACAGCTGAAGTGATTCCACGTTGCTTTATGACACACTTGGATTTTCTCCCACTAATAATTCCTCCTTCCTGCCCGTGACTGGCAGGCTTCTTCCACACCGCAGTAATGGGGGACAGCTAATTATCTACCAATCCACCTTGCTATTCTGCACTTGGCAACTTTTATCTGCACAGGACAGCTGCACTCTCCCTGTTTGAAGCAAACCGTCAGTCTCTGCTAATGCAACAAGACTTACATCACTAATGATGTCTCCATGCTTTGAAGAAACAACTCAAAGCCTAATTAAAAATTCAGATTCATTCTCACTGCCTTGCCGATTTTCACTGCCCTTCCACCAGGGCCTCGAAGTATCTTTGAAGATACTCCATGCAAAAATAAAATTAAAAAACAATATCCAAGTGGAATCAGGAGAAAAAGTGCTGCCGTCTTGGGCTTTGACCGACTTTCTGAAATAACCGTTGTGGTTGGAACAGAACCAAGACATTATCACGTACAACAGAGAATTTACTCCTCTGGCATCTACTCCACAATCATAATAAAGCACACTATTTCCAGGAAAATATGGACCAGAGGCTGCTTATCAGCTGACCCATTCTGGTATTCAGGTGCTGGAACCTTTCTAACTGTAATTAACTCAGAAATCATTTGACTATGGAAATTTGAAGTAGGGAAAACTTCTTTTGAACTCAGAACAAAGTTGGCAAGGTAAAGAGGCATTCAAATGACATTTGTTTCATTATCAAATCAAATTTTAAAACCTTCCAAAGTAGTAACACTATTCCAATTTTCACCAAAAAAGTAAAAATAAATAAAAGAGAGAGAAAGAACGAACTTCATCCTGCTAATGACCAGGGAGAGACGCAGGTCCTGAAATTCAATTCCAAAATAGAACTTTGCCTGAAAATTACAGGTGGAATTTCCTTCTGTAACTTTTACATAAACACCAAAAAACCAAAGTTGTTCCTCCCCTGAAGTTTTCTTTTCTTTTTATGCTTTACCTTTTTAACAAAAATATTACTTTGGTGGTGGGGGTTCATAATTATAAATAGCTACTGACCACTTAAATTTGTTTTTTTTTTTTTTTAAAAAAAAGACTAACAGCATTGTAATAAGTCTCAGAATTTTTTTATTTCTTCAGTGGCTCACTGACTTCTAGGAATTTAAATAACTTAACATAAAAAATCCAGTTAACTGTCAAATTAGACTATTGGCTTTAAGTTTCCAGCCATAAAATAACTAAAGCAAACATTTTTTTCCAAAAGGAATGTGAAGATCCTTAATTAAGTCGAGGTTCCTCTCCATCTTAAGGCAACCTTGTTTGTCCTGGAAGAACGGAGCTCCCACAGCATAGTACTGTGAAAGGGCCAAAAAGCACGAGTCCTAAGAGTAAGGCTTGAGTTCCAGGTCTGCCCTTACTACCGGTGTGATCTCCAGACGTCCCACTGGCCTCAGTTTCTCATCTGTAAAGTGAAGGAGGTAGATCTGACCCTCCCTGGTCCTACCCAGTGATCTGTGGATCTGAGAGGTCAGGGAGAAAAGGCATGCTTGTAAGAGCTGGCCTGCAGAGCCTGGAACGGTACAACCCCTCAGGGCAGACCACGAGCCCACCAGGGGAACCCGGCTAGCCTGTCTGCCCACCAGAAGCAGGGAGACCCCAAAGCAGGCCCTCCCTGACCTGGACTTGGGGGGGCAGAATTAGATATATGGAGCAGGCCCTGGCAGCTGGAGGCTGCTAAGGGAGTCAGAATCCTAATCACTTCACTGAGTTTCCTAGGGACCAAGGTAACTTGCTTTTCTAGGGACCAAGCTGTCTCTAGATTTCTAGTTCCTCTGCCCGGGAGCACATCTCCTCCAAATATGAGAGAGACAGGCACAAGCAGTAGCTAGTTCCAACTCAAACGCTGCTAAGCTACTGGCAGCCGTGTTGAAACCAAGGGGCAAGCCTATCTAAGAAAAGCGGGCACAGAGAGAGAAACAGAGTGTGGGCCCCACCGTCTAAGCCCTAACCTAGCCCTGCCCTGGATGGGCAATCGCAGAAGGCAGCGGGCTCCTTTCTCCTTCAAGCTGGTGTAAACTGGGTGTGCTGACACCTGCCCTATAATGTCTTGATTGACAGGAAGGATGGAGGATCCCACAACCTGACCTCTGGCTGCTTCTCCGACTTGTTCCGGAGCCCTTTCTTCCCTTTAGCTCTCTACACTCCAAGCCTTAATGCCATCTTTCCATTCCTCAAAGGAGCTTTCTGAGAACTCCATTCTTTGACTAACCAACTCCTATTCATTCCACTTTTTCCAGGAGGCCTTCCAGAATCCCTCTCCACTCCCAAATAGCTTAACATCCCCAACACACTTTCTCCAAGCAGCCGGAACCTCCTCTCTCATAACATTCATTGCATCTGAAAGTAACCGATGGCTATCTCAGACCTAACATGGTGCCTGGTACCAAATCAACATTTAAAAACTATTTGTTTAAGTAATTATGATGATAGGGAGCTCATCTCCCAAAGCGATCCAACTTAGAACTCTTCTATGGGAAAGTTTTCCTTTCTGTTACACGGAAACTTGCTCCCCTATCCCCTTTACACGCGAGCACTGATTTCACCTCCCGGAGACCATGGAATAATTCTAGTCCAGACACTGCAAATTCGTGGCCTCTGGCCTGATTCAGCCTGCAGATATGTTTGGTTTGGCCCACACGATGTTTTTTTAAAAATCTGTATTAGTCCTCATCATTTTAAGAATCAAGAGATTTCATCTAAAAATCAGATATCCAACTTCTCCCAAAAAACAGTCACATGACAACACCAGACTCTCACTGCCACTGAGCAACAATCGGGAGCTGAGTAGCCCCGGCCTCCTTCCACTCTGGCCCTGCCCTCCAGTCTACATCAGCTGACACCCCTCCCCAATGCCCAACACCTGGCCCACCTCACCCATCGTGTCCGACTCCCGTAAATGTTAGACGTAGCAACCCCAGGTCTAACATAGATCCCATATTTTAGCAATTCTTTCCATGCTCTCTTGCCCCATACAAACTGGTTTAGCCTCCCTGACAAGACACAAGCTCTGAGGGAAAGCACTGATATCCTAAACTTTTCCCACATTCTCCTGCCTCCGAGGCTGCAATGAGGCGCCCAGTGAATGCTGGCTGACAGACTGATCAGAAGACAAATATGTCTACAGTCCAACTTTTGCTCTTCAACCCTCTCCTCTCACACTTACAGCTTGTCTTGCTGGTCCCTTTTTCACTCCTGCATCCTCTGGAAGGGGGAGCAAACTGAGTAAGGAGAAGACATAGTCCATGCTGCAGTCAAATAAGTGCACAGATGATAAGCTGGCCACTAAGAAACAAGGAACCTCAGCGTTGTTGGGGAGAGCCAGGCATGAAAACGAGGGCCAGATGGCACGTGCAAGGGAGAAAAAAATGGGTCCCAGAGAAGCTTCCCAAATGAAACTTGGGCATTACATCTGGATGGTTGACGAGGTTGCTGGGCAAAGATACTAGCTATTTGCAAAGGGCTAGGGAACACAGTGATGGGTTCGCTCAGGTGCATCATCATAAAAACTTAAGTACATACCCTCCTAAGTATTTGTATTTATTTGTGGACTGCAAAATCTACAGACTAGTGCACCAATATATTACGTATATAAAACATTTAAAAATATAGAAATTAAATAAGGATGCAATAAAAATGTTATTGATGAAATTATGCGATACCTGGGATTTGCTTCAAATAACCTGGGTGGAGGGGAAACGCCATGGAGGCGGAGGCAGAGGCAGAGAAGAAACCAGCCTGACCACGAGTTGGTAAAGGTTTAAACTGACTAAGAGGTACATGGTGCTTTTACACTAGTCTCTTTACTTTGTATATTTTTTCAAATCTTTGTAATAAAAAAGTTCAAAAGCAAATAAATAACTGTGAATAGCAGGTCTAATATATTCTTCACAAACCCCAAAGAATGGTTTTGCACCGCATCCCTGAGATCTGTGCACATTTTGGTAACCCCCAGGACAGAAGATGGATCACTCTGAAATCTGCAGGTTCTGCAGAAAATTAGATTTGTTTCATTCAGGCTCGGGAGCTATGTGTTTGCTGCCTTCCAGGGTCTGTGCCTTGGCACTAAACAGGCTGTCCCATATTTATTTCTGTTTACTGACTGTTCCTATGTCAGACTTTGTGATAGACACTTATCTTCTAAAAGATATTTCCCTCCATTAACCAAATGAAGCATGAGGATACTAAGGTTCAGAGCGATTTAATAACATACTGGAAGTTCCAGCTAATAACTAGCTGAGTCAAAACTTTTGTCCCTTCCTATTTTGAATTTCAGTACACTTTAGACCAGATCCAAGCATATCCAAAACAAACCCCACTGCACATAATAACCAAATCCCAGAGTTCTGCACGGTTCCTGTCTGCTCATCCCCTTAAGCTCACGGAAGGAGCTCCTCAAGCAGCAACCAGAAATAGCACAAGTCATACAGCGTGAAACCGTCTCCCTCCCCTGCCCTTGCCCCTCCAGACTCAAGTATGACTGGCAGGGAGAACACAAGCCCAGGCGCCGATGCCAGCTCGATGCCAGCTCGCACAGGTCTCAGTGGGGAGGAAGTGGAAGGAGCACCAAGCAAACAGGGAGAGTCCATCAGAAGTCATTCAACACACTTTTCCTTGGGCTCATTCCTACCAAGTTCAACTCAGAGTCGTCCATCACTGGTCTGTTTTCTCCTACTCCAAATACTCAATTTCGGAAGAGAGCAAGGCAGTGGGTTTTCCACGAGGGTTTCTATTGTACGCAGCACATAGAAGCAAACCACATTATTTGCAAATACAGGTGACTTTCTTCCCCCTAAAACACACTCTAAATTGCCCACATTCAAATCATCCTAAGGCATGCCATTCCTGGTATGATGGACACGATTTAGGGGAAAATACAAGCCGCACCTAAACATAGCTGCAAACAGCATGGTTACAGCTGAGTCCAGCAACCACAGATACTCCAGGGAAGACAGCCAAAGAAAGGAGAGAAGACATGAGGCCATGTGAAGAGGTCCAAGAGTCACAGCCACTCGCTACTCAGACACTTAAGATGTACCAACCACCTTGTCCAGTGCCACCAAGGGAATCAGCAATGTCTGATGAACCAATGATTCAGTTCACCCTTCATACGCTGCAGGCTGCTGCTTTCAGGGTCAGCCTCTGTGGACAGACGATTCACTGAAAAGGCTGAGGAAGGAGCAGCCGACTTCCGTGACCTCCCCCGGTGGGCTTGTGCAGCCCTCCGTCTTCCCATAATACCCTGCTCCTCTGCCATTGCACTGACCCATTGCATTCTAACGCCTCTCTGCCTCTCACTAATGCCCTCTATCGTGAGGCATCTTTTCCTATCTGTCTCCATCATCAGTTGAAAGTTTAGGGGTGCAGACCAGGCCTTATTCACCTTGTACCCCCAGCTTAGTAACCCAAGGTCCCTCACCGAGTAGAAGCCCCCAGAGTTCACCGAACGTATGCAACAGCGAACAATGACCTTGCGCAATGCTGTTCTGGTGCATAGAGAAGGCCTCCCCTCTCACTTCCAGTGCGGCCCCTATCGACCACATCGCTCTGTATTTCCAGCCAACACCCTGCCCCAGTGGAGCCCTTCAGCTCCTGAAGTCTGTCCCGGCTGCCGCTCTTTCTTCAATGTGAGTGGAAGCTCTAGTCTGTGCTTCTGGTATTTCTTCTGTCCCCACTGGAAGGACCCCCTCCGACCCCTTCCAGGCCCCATACAGCAGCTGACTGACCAACCTGCTGGTGTGTCTGCCAAGTTCCCAGTGACTATGCCCAGCCCAGCAGAGCTGTGTTAGAACTAAGATCAAGGCGGGCACGCTGGCCCTGCGCCAGGCCCTTGCTGTTAGGAAGCCTGTATTGTCATATAATGTTAAATGGGCCTTATAAGTGCCTGGTGAAATGGCTCCCAGAGCCAGATATGCCTTCTAATAAGCAAGCATTGTTACTTAACCGTTTTACCTGTGCGATCTTACATCCTCCTCCAGACCGTAAACTCCGTTAAGGGGCTGTGCTGGGCTACCTCCTTGGAAATCCCCTAGACACCTAGCAGAGTGCCCTGTGCTCAGTAAGCTCTCCAGGAACCTTCTTCCACTTAAGAACCACCTTGTCCATCAACCTTTCCCAGCCCCAGCTTCACATTAACAGGTGCCTTCACCTGCACCATTTCTAGTAAGCCCACAGAGCAACTCTCTAGGAAGAATCCTCGCCCCCAATTCTGCAGATACAGATCACCCAACGTGTAAGTGGCAGAGCTGGGACCCAGGGCTCCACCCACCCAATGGGAAGTTCCTTCCACTCCACGAGGCTGCTTGATAAAAACTTGTTGCATGAATGAACACGCGGAAGCGAGTCTCCCTGGACACAGCCACTCTCTGCTCCCCAGATCAGCCCCTGAGGAGATTAGGACCAGGTTCTTGACTTTAACCTGTGATGGGTGATGTCTGCTGCCGGGGGGGGGGGGGGGGGGGGGGGGGGGGGGGGGGACGGACGGACGGACGGGACTCAGTGGCAACTTTCCCAGGGCACTGGCAAGATCAGTTGGTACGAATCATTTAAAGATTTTAAAAATTCTGTCCACTACTAAACAGCGACGACAACAAAACAAGCAGACCGCCTCCACGAGGAAACCTTTCCGAGGAAACCTTCAAGATGGACCGCCGTTCAAACTGTCTTCTCCGTCAGCAAGCACAAGAGCTGTGCCACGGGAAACTACAGCGCCGAAAGAAGGCCTGGTTTTGGTTTTTGTAAAATTACCCCTCGCAACCTCCGGTCAACAGGATGCGCGACCGTTCAAAACGCTGCGACAGGCATCTTTCGAGAGCTACTGTGTAACTTCTCAAAATTAAAAATTGTCTTTGGAGAATTTCAGCAGCAGCAGAAGCAACTTAGAAGTCTGAAAATAGGCTTTTTACATATCAACTGACCTACAGAAAGTTTCTCGTCAAATGGGATGCTGTTCTGAAAGATCTGCACTGTGCTCGAAAAGCCAAGGTCAAACGAAAGAAGTCAATCTCTCAAGCGAGAGGACAGTCTTCTCCTGCAGAGACATAACCCCCCCAAACCCCTCATACCTGTGTACAGAAGGCTGACCCCACTCACCTTAATGTCCACATGAGGCTCCCCCCTCTGAACGACAGATGAGCTAGACAGCTATAAAACCTAACGTTCCACAAAGGACGACGATACGATCTGCTCTTCAGGTAACTAAAGGCACATAATTTCAGATCCACTTGAACAGATCCCAGAGGTTGACAGAGGAAAATGTGAGACTCGCAGTCTTTGTTCCAGGGGCCAAAAATCCAGGCTGCCTTAGATTTTATTTTGCAAGTATTCCCACCTCCCCATCCCCCCTAAAAAAAGCTGGCAGTCTAACAAAATTAAAAAGAGACTCTTTCCCCAATTTTCCCAGATGGAGGCAAGTGGCAGATCAATGTACAGCTCAAGAAGAGGAATTTAAATACAGTATGTGCTCTCCTTTCAAAAAAAGGAGAGAAGCCACTTCACATTTTGCCAGACAAAACCCTGTCCCCAGGAGGCCAGTTTTTACAATGAGGTTGGAAAGGTGTTAGAAAGCGGCCAGTTGGGAGGAGATAAAGGGCCATTTGGGCACAAACCCCCCACCGATCAGAGCTTTTTTTCTAAAGTGTCTCCTTTACAACAGGAAAGCCTTTTAAAACTACATTTGCTTTAGATCCCTACCTGAATGACAATGTGTTGGGATCCGATTTCACCTTTTGTCAAGGATGGGGTGAGAAACAGTAAAACTGCTGTCAGCGTCTTAGAAAAAGCAAGTCCTTAGCTAATATGGGGAAGGGGGGGGGAAAACCCTAAAATCCCTCTTCCAGCCCCAGTGATGGGGTGAAAGTGACAAACTCCTTCTAATCTTACAAGGACAGCCCACAACTGCAACATGTTAAATTTTCTGTGTTACAAGAGGTGTCTCCATGCAAAAATACAACTGTTTGTGCTCTGAATTGAAACATTCACCACTAGAGAAAACAAATCCTAGTTTTCTCCTAACATTTTAGTTCTATTTCCTCTAAGAGTCACTTCACTCCTAAGAACTCTGCCGGCAATCAACAGAAATCAGAAAATGCATGTGGAAAAAATTATAACTGAATCTGAAAGCTCTGCATAGAAAAGGACAGTTAAATGATGTATCTTAAAAGCTTGTCTATTGTTATGCAAATGCAGAAAACCCCGACTCTGTTGCACTTCTGGGCCGGGTGTCTGCAAATAAAGGTAGAATGATCTTTCAAGCAAACCATCCACCCCTCAACCTCCCCCTACTCTTTAAAAAAGAAAAAAAAAAAAAAAAAAACAATCGTCTTTCACCTACAGTAGAAAAGGTCTGAGAACTAGCTTTAGGAAAATTGTATCATCCTGGGAGGTGACTGAGGGGTGGGGGTTGGAAAGAGGGAGGTTAAAAAAAAAAAAAAGACGTCAGAAACCTGAATCCCAAAGTGACTCAAAACACCTCTCCCAGTGGGAGGTGGAAGGGTGGTCACAGTGGAATGGAAATCAGAGACCTATTCCAAGAACACATTCCTGGAAACTTCGCTCTTTCGAAGACGACCACGTTGATCACCATGGTGGTGGTTAGAACGCAGAAGAGAATGAGGGTGTTCTACGCAAGAACGTTACAGCGAGGGTTTGAGACCCGGAATGTCACCTCAACCTCTGCTAATCGAATGGGCCTTTCCGGCCAAGTCGGTTACAATAGCGGCGGCATAGAATCTCCAGGTGGTTGCTGTTCAGCAATTTTTACCCCTCTTGGTTACTAGCAACATCTTCAGCGTTCCTCCTTGGCCGCGGGCAATCTTTCTTAAGCCCCTTCCTCTCCTGGGGAGGACCACCATGGTAAACATCCAAGAGGAACGGGAGCCTTATTCACTGTGCTCCCTTTTTCCTCCTCCAAAAAGGCATACTCAAAACAAAACAATAATCATACGGCGGACAGCGCGCAACCGATAACAGCAACAGCTGAAAGCAACAAAAACAAAAGTCCCCCCACAGGACGAGAGTCGGGAATCCACCAGGCCAGCCCCTCCCCCAACGCACCGGGCGGCTCTCGGCCGGGACCCAGGTGGCCCGGGCGCAGCTGCGCACGCCGGTGCCTCCCCTCCTCGCGCCCGTCGGTGCGCCTGGGTCGGGGGACACGACGTGGCGGTCAAGGGGGTAGGCTGGGGGCCAGGCGGGGCCGTCCGCCCCGGGACGAATGCACAAAGAGGGGAGGGGAGTTTGCAGGGGAGGCTGGGTGAAAACAAGGCTGCGGGGCAAATTCGGGAAGGAGGCGCGAGGGAACCGGAGAATCCTCGCCGAGATAAAGGCGCTCTGCGGCAGGGAGAGTGGCTTCCACGCAAAGGGCAGGAGCTTCTGCAGCGGAGGAAGGGAGGGGGGACTCAGCGCGCGGCAGAGGAGTTGGCGTGTAGTCAGGGGGTCTGAGCAGAGGACAGAGGTGTCCTGCGGAAAGGGGGGCTCTGTGCATGCCAGCGAGGTCGATGCACGGCCCAGGGGACCTGCGCTGGGGAATGGGACCGGGCTCTGCGCAGGAGAGAAGCAGGACGCCTGGCAAGTTCGGGGGCGGCAAGCGGGCCACTTACCTGCATGGTGACGACCCCCAGCTCCTCGGCCGCCAGCCTCCGCATCTGGCTCGCCAGCACTTGCGCTTCGTCCAGGATGGAGAAGTCGGCGTCGGCCCCGGCGCCCAGCAGCCAGCACGCGACCAGGCAGAGCAGCCAGAGGGGCGGCCGCCGCGCCCCGGCCCCGGCCCCGGCCCGGCCGGGCGAGCCCGGGCAGCGGCGGGCCAGGGCGGCCGCCCCCGCCGTCTCCTCTTCCTCCGGCTGGCGGGCCATGCCGCCTGCCCCCACTCGCGGCCGGCGGGCTCCAGGCGCCGGGCAGCGGGGAGGGAGGTGCGCCCGGGCCCGCTCGGCGCACCCGCGAAACTTTCTTCCCCTCCCGCGGCCGCTCGGCACTTAGGGGGCGCCCGGCTGCAGCGCGGGAGCGCGGGCGGCCACCATCGCGGGCTCGGCGGGCGGGAGGCGGCGGCCCGGGACCGGGTGACAGCGGGCCGGCGCGGCGCGCTCTCGCCTCCGAGGCCGGGCGCAGCGCGGGCGGCGGCCCCGCGGGAGGAGCGGGCGCCGAGGGCTCCAAGCCCTGGAAGAAAGCGCGGCGCGGGCGAGGGAGGCGTCCGGGGCCACCACGCCGCGCCCCGGCTCCGCGCACTTCCCGGCGCGGCCCCGCGGCTGCGGTGATTTATGGAGGGAGCGGGAGGCGGGGACAGCGCCCGCCCGCCCCTCCTCCGGCCCCGGCTCCCGCCTCGCCGGCGGCCCCCAGGCGCGGGGCCGGGAGCGCAGGCTCTCCTCTCGGGGCCCGGCCCCCCTCGCGGCGGCGACAGCGAGCCCCCCAGCTCTCGCCGCCTCCGCCGACGCGAGGGACCCCGGGGTCCCACCCGGCCAGGCTCCTCCATCGAAAGTCCCTTTAAGTTCTAGGACGCTGGCTTTCTGCCAGGCCGAGCTTTGGGGAGGAGGGGGCCGCCGTGGGTGCGCCCACTGCTCCTCTCCCCGGGTCTGACAACAATAGCTCGCGCTCGCTGGAACCGCCGAGTTCTTTTTTAACCAGCTACTGTGTGCCCGGCCTTGTGCTGTGGGGTTTGTACACATTATCCTTTAATCCCCACCACATCCCTCTGAGGGATGTATCTTTATCCCCAATTTTTAGGTAACAAAGACTGAGGCTTAGAGAGGTGGGATAAACTGCCGAAGGTCACCCCGGGGATAGGACGCAGATCCAGAATTGAAGCACAAGTCTGCTTCCAAGTGTTTTGCTCTTAAATACGACAGTTCTTTCTGTCTCTCCTCGGAAATGAACCCTCTGATCCCATGAAAAGCAAAAAACAAAACCAGACCCACAGAACTACCGAGCTGGAGCTGCCCCCAGACCTCTCCTCTGCGAAGCTGGGGAGGCGAGGTTACCCTTCCTGTTTGCTCCCGACTCCTGGCTCAGACTCGGAGAAATCACCTGTTGGAAGCACCTGGAACGAGTGGGTGGAGGGGCGGGGTAAAGCCGCCATTCCTCCTTCCAAGATGGGAGGTGGCTGCCTGTGGTCTCCCGGAGAAGCTGGACGTCCCCGGGAAGACTGAGGCTACTTGGCAGGGCTGGCATCTGGACTTAGTGCTTTCTTCCCTTTACAGCAAAACCTCGACTACATTGGGTTAAAACTCACTTCCTGTAAGCTGCCCCTGGTCCATCTTACCCCATGATCTCTTCTCTATTCTGAGTTCCCCAACCCGTGTCGTCTCTGCTCTAGGATATGTTTAGGTTTTGTGACTCTCTCAGCCCTATGTCCCCTTGAGAGGGGCACCCTGGACCCTTGCAGCACCATCGTGTAGCATCTGCGACGTTTGTTTTGCTTGTTTTACATTACACACATACTGAAACTAAGGCAAGCTCATTGAGGGCAGGACCAGGCCGCCTCTCCATCATCCACACCTGGCTCAGGACCGAGCACAGAGTAGGTGCTGTGAAAATGATTTTTAAATAAATAATGGGATAAAAAAAATCAACCTGTTGTCTTCAGTCCCCAGAGTTGAATCGACATTTGGTAGAGAGATGATCCAATACTTCTGTTTTTCATTCTTGTACCATTGTGTGTGATAATCAATCAGTGAGATAAAAACAGTAGCCCATGTGGTAAGTGGAAAAGAAAAAATAATAATAATGGCAGCTAGCATTATTTAATCTTTTGTTTTGGATTCTTCACAGTTACTGTCACCAAAGTTGTCACACACCTCTAAGCTATCCTGAAACTGCTTCAAACTGACTTCTTTGGCCATCCTTTGTGTACTGTTATTTCTTGGGGTTTTAGTTCTCAGGATTCCAATCCTATGTCCTCTTTTATCGCTCTGTGGTTCTTTCTGAGACCTTTCATGGACACCCAAGCCTTCAATTATCACCAAGACATCAGAGTTTTGCAAACTTCTCAACAAAGCTCAATCTCCCTTTTGAGCTGGATTCCCACTTTTCCAGCTATTTACTGGCTTCTCTACTAGATATACCCAAACTAAAACTCATTCAGACTTATTCCCACTCTCCACCTAAATCTGTACCTGATTGCAAACCTAGGTGGATGTCGCCCACTCTCCAAGCTGGGTACCCCAGTCCCTAGCTCCCTACATCGCTCTCTCTTCATCTGTATCCCATTGGCTGACTTCAGCTCCTCCTCACAGCTCACCTGTGATTATGACCAGTCTCCTCTCAGGGCTCTGTAGAGTCCCTCTAACCCCCCTCATTTTATTCTCCACACTGAAACCAAAATCATCTTTCTAAAAGTCAAATCTGAACTTGTCTCTCGCTAACCTAAACATATCTAATGCCCCATCACAGAGAAATGTAACAACAAACAAGGCCCTCTGTGCTCTGGCTTATCTGTCCTCTGGCCTTGTTGAAGCCACTCTGCCCCTAAATCCTCACCACTCCCAGAAAGTCGTTGCTGGCAGTCTTGAAAGCTCTCTCCTCTCCTTCTGGAAAGTCCCTATGAGGGACACAGAGCTGAGAGGTCACCTCTGTGAAGCCCTCTCTGGCACCACCCTCCACAGAATTTACTGCCCCTCCTTTGGTCCTCCGAGCTCTTGGTTCTTCTCTCACCACCTGATGTCCTTCAGCATTTAACAATGTTGTGATCATCCGTTTGAAAGTCTTGTCTTCTCCACCTTAATGCTTCTCATAAGGAACCTCCTGCTTCCTTAGGGCACTCTTAATCAACTGAAAATCCTGTGCTCCATCCCAAGTCTGCTGAAGAATCTCTGGGGGTGGCTGGGCCCTGGAATATGCATTTTACAGCACCTGCCCTTGCCTACACCCAGCAGATTCTCCATCCCCAGGAAGGGCCGTGGGACTGTTCCTATGTCACTGATGGGGGAGAGTCTCAGAGAAATAAAGTCATTTGCCCAAGGTAGTACAACGTGTAGATGTGGGGCCAGCTGCAAACCTGGGTCATCAAATGGCAAGCTCTGAGCTACTAGTCTGGTGTTAGGGAAAATGTTTACACACGTAGATACTGGTACATGATAGACAAATAAAAGTTTGCTGCCTGACAGACTACTAGTCCTTAATGTCTCCGGCACATATAAGTAAAATTGCCCTGCCATCAGCCCCTGCTCAGCACTGGTTGGTTGTTTTCCAGGGGGCAACTGATTGAACCATGCCGGCCATGTGACATCAAGGTAGCCAATCCATAGCACTCAAGGTGTAGCAACGAGATTAGCTGGTCCAAGCAAGTTTTCATTCTCAAAAGGTTTTGGAAATACTTTTGGAAAGAGGAAAAAGCACAAGTGGTAGTTCCAACTAAAAGGACATGAGAAGGAGTCACAGGGGCCATGAGTTACGTAATGCAGTTAGCAGGGAGTGTATAGCCCTACATACACAGGCATGTAGACTCAAAGATATACTCAGAAATTCCCTGGTCCAGTTCAAGTCTACATGTTCTATTAATAACAGACTCTTTTTTTCTCC
This sequence comes from Equus quagga, assembly GCF_021613505.1. NCBI lineage: Eukaryota > Metazoa > Chordata > Mammalia > Perissodactyla > Equidae > Equus > Equus quagga. Next base: position 3,609,746 of record NC_060284.1, on the reverse strand, counting down.
CTTTTATCTTGATGTCACTCTAAGCATCAAGTTCAATCATCCACTCCATACAGAAAGGACGCTATTGACTTTGTAGCTATTTGAGCTACAAAATGATGGGAAAACTTGTCTAAGTGGGCCACAACTGTCTCTAGAGAACACAGACACCATGAAACTTGTCTAATAGCTTTGTCTTCTCCCCAGAGTGCTCCTGCACTCCTTGCTGGTGACCGACGTGGACACCTGTTCCTCATCGGTTTCCTCTCCGTAAGCTCCAGCCTTGACACACAACCGTGTAAGTGTTCATCTCTAAGTCTGTTTTCTCCATCTTAATGTTTCTAAAAGTGTGGTCTACAACCACCTACAGCAGAACCACTACTCAGGGACTGTGTCTGCCTTATTCACTGCCACAGAGTCTAGTACAATTCCAGACCCAGAGCAGAAACCCAAGAAATCTTGGATGAAGCAATTGAAAGAGAAAAAAAAATTAAGAAAATCCATGAATCGTTAGCTCCGTGCAAACAGCAGCTCTAACAGTTTTGTTGCTTGACTGCTAAAGGAGAAAGAACCGAGATTCCTCACCCACCTGGCTGCTCTTCCATGTTTGCTCGGAGGTAAAAGCCTCTTCAGTGGTACACCGCCTCACCGGAGTCACTGGCCAAGGTCTCGCCACGGAAAAACTCCGTGTCAACCTGCTTTGAGGAAGTCTCGGTCAGACTTCCAAAAATGTAGTATGGAGTTTCCAAGCCACCATGATTCCCCTTTGCAGCTCTGAGGTGGAAACAGGGCCAAGTTCACAACAAATTCTCAGCCTAATGCTGCTGGCAGGCCTCCCATTCAAAGCAATAACTGGCTGCAAACTCTACTGAATCTGTGAACTTAGGGAGCTCAGGAAAATAGAATCAGTAACTTCAGGGGCAGGAGTTAGTACTCATTCATTAACTTCTACAAGAATTCAGATCTCAGCAAGTCTGCCTTACTGTTAAAGAAATGGAAATGGCTAATGGTCTAGACAGAACCCTAGAATGCAGACCTCCCCCCGCACCCTGTTTTTCATATTCCTCCTTCTGATTGTAAATGTTATCAGATTTCCCATTCCCCTTCATATTGGGAGCCAGCAAAGATAGACTAACAGTAAAAGATAGAAGTTTCTGTGAGCCTGCCATGGTTTGGGTACTCTATATGGCACACAACATGTCATTTCTTGAGCTCTTAGTATGGTTCATATGTTCTATCACTGAAGCATCAAGACAGAGAAGACAAGATGATTATTACGGTTTCATACACAGGGAAACTGAGGCTCAGACAGGTTAAGAGACTTGCCCAAGGTTATAGCTAGTAAGGAGAAAGCTGGGATGGAAAGCCAGGTCTGTCTGACTCCAAACTCAATTATTTTGCCACTCTATCATGACTTCTCTTTGAAGGAGAAAAAAGGAAAGAAATAATAATTGGCACCCATTGATCCCTGCCCAAGAAACATCCTTATTTCCAAGGCAACAGCTATTTTTTTCCTGTTACTTTCAACAAACATCTATTGAGCATTTACCATGTGCCAATAATTTTACCGGGTGCTGGGGATGCACAGATGAAAGGACTGGCTGTCCTTAAGAACTTTACAGTTATTGGAGAAGTCAGAGAATTTTAAGACAGGTAACATCACAGATAGCAAGTGCCTCAGGGCCTTTCCACGTGCTGTTCCCCGTGTCTTGAATGCTCTTCTTCCAGATATCTGCATTTCACAGTCAGGAATTGTGATGTCTGAGACTTTACCCTGTTTGCAAGCCAACAAGTCAGCCTACTACAGCCTCATGGATGTTGGCAGAAGACATGAACCTCTTGGGTTAGGGACAAAGGACAGTTTATTACTCACAGCAGTAGCAGTAGCCAGTGTCAGCGTTTGTGCCAGTTCTCCAAACCTCATTTCCCACTGGCAACATGAAGAGAGCCAGGTCACACCTGCACACAGGAGGTAGCATTGAAGAAGAGGAACCCCAAGCTTAGATAACCCAAGTCTTACGTATAATGATATGCAAACAAAATTGCCCTTTGCTGCAGAGGGAGGTGTTGTGAATATACTGGACAGAAAGCAATTTCTCTCTTTGCTCCAAAGGTAGAGACATTATCTCTACCTGCCAAGGCTGTTTGCTAAACAAACATCCTTGAAAATACAGTGCAGAACATTAGGGCCGTTAGTACCTTGCTCACAAGGCGTGCAAAAACGCAAGAAACTTGCAGAGAACTGTCTCCCCACTTCACCCGGACTCAGATATGAAGGGAGGCCTTCCCTGGCCATTCCATTTCAGATTTAACCCCTATGACCCTCCCTCCAGGAGCTCCCTCTACCCCACCTCTCCACTGTACTTCCACCATCTAACATCATATAGTTTTGCTGACTTATTTTGTTCATTGTAAACTCCATGAAGGCAACGAGTTTTGCGTGTTTTGTCAACATATCCTCAGTGTCTGAAATAGTGGCACATAGTAAGTATTCAAGAAATCATTGTTGAATTAGTGAATATAATGTAGAATGCTCTAAAGAGGGAGGTTATGCATCAGGTGCAATGGGAGGGGCACTCAATCTACACTCAGAGGAAGTCGGAAGGTTTCCTGGAGGAGATGCCGCCTGAGGAGTGTTACCAAGGACAGGAAGGGGTTACTCAGGCAAAAAATAAAATAAAATAAAAAAGCATTCCTGGAGGAGAGAAAAGATTTAAAAAATGTACAGAGACCAAAACGAAACAATGTGAAGAACGGAACTAGACATGTGGGATTTCTACTGCATGAAGTGGGAAGGGGCAGCGGATGAGGCTGGTGGGGAAGAAAGGGGCTTTGGTCCTTGGCCAAGGGGCTTGGCCTGTCTCCTGTGAGGGATGGGGAGCCGCACACAGGTTTTAAGTAAGGGAGTGATGTTTTAGAAAGATCACACTATCCTTGTGTGGAGGATGGAGCCAAGGCAGAGACTGTACTCAGATTCGTTGACTGAACTAAATGGCAACTCAAAAGTATCTAGATATTTCTAATTAGGATGTTGAAATTTCTAAGGAAGAAGTGTGATACAGGTTTTCAGTTTAAAAAAACAAGACAAAAATTTAAAAATACCCAGAACTTTAGAAAGATCCCTGATGAGTTTTTATAAACATAATAGTAATAATTTAAATGTAATTTAAGGAGTCTTAGAAAGCAAAGAGCAAGAACTGACTCTCAGCTAGTTATTTCTTATACTGAAGTCAGATGATTCCTTCTTGCCATGGGCTTGGTGACCCCTTAATTGGACGTAGTACGCAGTATAGTTCTTTTCATCTTACCAAAAAATTAAAAATTTTCTAATAACGATTTAAAAGTAATAGAATTATCAATCAACAAAAATCAAAGTAACTATAGGGTGAGCATCTACCATTGGAAGGGGCTGTGCTACTTGCCCTGAGTTTACCCTCTGGCTAGGGAGACGAGACTTAGAAATACACAGAGGGAGACAGCAGTGAGAGATTAAAACTACAGATCAAGGCTGCACTAGGAGAGACAGCATGAAGCAAGTGAGTTCCACAAACAGTAGTCTGCAGAGTGAAATGAGGGCTATAAATGGACCTAATAGCTAACACTTTCTGAGTGCTTGCTAGGTTGTAGGCATGATGCTGTGCGTTCCGAATGGAAGTATCTCATTTAACTGATAAAGCTCTCTGAGTCACAATAACAATGGCTAACATTTACTGAATTCTCACTGGTTCCAGGCACTAGCCCATGTTTTCAATGGATTATTTTATTTTATCCTTACAAAGACCCTATTTAGGAGGTATAATCAGCCCCATATTACAGATTAGGATGCTGAGGTTTAGCGAGATTGAGTTCTTTGCCCAAGGTTTCACAAGTAACATGTGATGGTGTCATTACTTAAATCCAGGCCATCACTCTTAACTACAGGGCTTCCCTGCTTCCTAATAACAGGCAGGTATTATTATCAAATTGATTTTGCAATGGAGGAAACTAGTGCTTAGAAAAGTGGAGCCATGAACACATGTCTGTATGAAAGCCAAAACACAGGAACCAACCACAAAACATCTTGAAGGATCAGAATCATGAATGTCATAAATTTTATATTTTATCAATGTCATCCAGCCTGCTTGACTGGAAATTGAGTTCAAGTTGGATATGAATAACTTAGTGGGAAATGGGGCAAACCAGATTCAGATATAAAAATCTGGATCATTTACTTGCATCAGGCACTTTGCTATCCGCTAGAGAGAAGGCATGTGACAGGCACACTGCACACCCTCGGGAGCCCACAGCTTGGTGGAAGGACAGACGCCAAACTAAAAACTGCAAGAAGAAGCAACTGCAGGAGAGGAATTTTACAAAAGGCAGACGCTTCCGGATCAGTGTTCCTTTTGTACTCCTGTCCCCACAGTGCTAGAGAATTCTAGAATTCCTACCGCAGTGGATGTGTGTCCTGAGCATTGTAACTTCACCCTACAGCCCCAGGGGTCAGAAACAGGGAGAAGAAAGGAACATGCCTACTTGTATTTCCCCCACTCTTAAATGCCCAAGCAAACCCTTGCTAGTGTTGTACTAAAAACTTGCAATGGAAGCCTCTAGAACAAGTTAGAAGACTTCTCATGTCACCTGCCATTTGTCACTTTAGATGCCCCTGGTCCATTTGAGTCCACTCTTGGCCCTGGATTCTCACCTTCAGCATCCCTGGGTTTGATGAGCCATGTTGGACCCCTCCTTCAGGGTATCACCTCAGACACGTTTGGGCTATTCACTCTCTGGTGCCAGGTGTCTTAATGTTGAGCATCCTGCCCTCAACTCACAGTGCTGGCTGGGCAGACCTACTTCCTGCCTGACCTCAGGGGAGGGGATCACATAAGTGCAACCTGAGGGCATCAAGGTTGAAATGGCAGAGTCCCCCTTGAAGTCTCTTTGTTTGAACCTGGTTAAATTGTTTCATTTCTCCTACATTTATTCATCAATGATCCCACATAAGCTTCAGGATGAAGTGGAAATTCTTAGCACACAAGGACTTGCACCAGCTGGCCCTTCACACGCCTCTCCGCATCCCCCACTGCCGTCCTCCCAGCACATCAGCCAGAACAAGCCATCTGAGTCTCAGACACCACCTCTCGTTGCTCCATCTTTCTCTGCCTTGGCTCTTTTGATTTCATCTGCTTGGAACGTCTTTCTTCACCTTTCGACCTGGCTTAGGCCTTCTTATTTTTGGAGGCTGAGGTGGAGTCACCTCCCCCTAGGAAACCCCTCCTGCTCTCTACCCCAGGCAGAGGTGGAAGCCTCTTCTCCGTGCTGCCCAGCCTGTCCCAGCATCTCCTCCCTCACCCAGCATCTCCCCCCTCACCCAGCATCTCCTCCCTCACCCAGTGTCTCCTCCCTCACCCAGCATCTCCTCCCTCACCCAGC